>NW_026063292.1:2500-72500 GCF_024362695.1 Pectinophora gossypiella
CTAACCTAACCTAACCTAACCTAACCTAACCTAACCTAACCTAACCTAACCTAACCTAACCTAACCTAACCTAACCTAACCTAACCTAACCTAACCTAACCTAACCTAACCTAACCTAACCTAACCTAACCTAACCTAACCTAACCTAACCTAACCTAACCTAACCTAACCTAACCTAACCTAACCTAACCTAACCTAACCTAACCTAACCTAACCTAACCTAACCTAACCTAACCTAACCTAACCTAACCTAACCTAACCTAACCTAACCTAACCTAACCTAACCTAACCTAACCTAACCTAACCTAACCTAACCTAACCTAACCTAACCTAACCTAACCTAACCTAACCTAACCTAACCTAACCTAACCTAACCTAACCTAACCTAACCTAACCTAACCTAACCTAACCTAACCTAACCTAACCTAACCTAACCTAACCTAACCTAACCTAACCTAACCTAACCTAACCTAACCTAACCTAACCTAACCTAACCTAACCTAACCTAACCTAACCTAACCTAACCTAACCTAACCTAACCTAACCTAACCTAACCTAACCTAACCTAACCTAACCTAACCTAACCTAACCTAACCTAACCTAACCTAACCTAACCTAACCTAACCTAACCTAACCTAACCTAACCTAACCTAACCTAACCTAACCTAACCTAACCTAACCTAACCTAACCTAACCTAACCTAACCTAACCTAACCTAACCTAACCTAACCTAACCTAACCTAACCTAACCTAACCTAACCTAACCTAACCTAACCTAACCTAACCTAACCTAACCTAACCTAACCTAACCTAACCTAACCTAACCTAACCTAACCTAACCTAACCTAACCTAACCTAACCTAACCTAACCTAACCTAACCTAACCTAACCTAACCTAACCTAACCTAACCTAACCTAACCTAACCTAACCTAACCTAACCTAACCTAACCTAACCTAACCTAACCTAACCTAACCTAACCTAACCTAACCTAACCTAACCTAACCTAACCTAACCTAACCTAACCTAACCTAACCTAACCTAACCTAACCTAACCTAACCTAACCTAACCTAACCTAACCTAACCTAACCTAACCTAACCTAACCTAACCTAACCTAACCTAACCTAACCTAACCTAACCTAACCTAACCTAACCTAACCTAACCTAACCTAACCTAACCTAACCTAACCTAACCTAACCTAACCTAACCTAACCTAACCTAACCTAACCTAACCTAACCTAACCTAACCTAACCTAACCTAACCTAACCTAACCTAACCTAACCTAACCTAACCTAACCTAACCTAACCTAACCTAACCTAACCTAACCTAACCTAACCTAACCTAACCTAACCTAACCTAACCTAACCTAACCTAACCTAACCTAACCTAACCTAACCTAACCTAACCTAACCTAACCTAACCTAACCTAACCTAACCTAACCTAACCTAACCTAACCTAACCTAACCTAACCTAACCTAACCTAACCTAACCTAACCTAACCTAACCTAACCTAACCTAACCTAACCTAACCTAACCTAACCTAACCTAACCTAACCTAACCTAACCTAACCTAACCTAACCTAACCTAACCTAACCTAACCTAACCTAACCTAACCTAACCTAACCTAACCTAACCTAACCTAACCTAACCTAACCTAACCTAACCTAACCTAACCTAACCTAACCTAACCTAACCTAACCTAACCTAACCTAACCTAACCTAACCTAACCTAACCTAACCTAACCTAACCTAACCTAACCTAACCTAACCTAACCTAACCTAACCTAACCTAACCTAACCTAACCTAACCTAACCTAACCTAACCTAACCTAACCTAACCTAACCTAACCTAACCTAACCTAACCTAACCTAACCTAACCTAACCTAACCTAACCTAACCTAACCTAACCTAACCTAACCTAACCTAACCTAACCTAACCTAACCTAACCTAACCTAACCTAACCTAACCTAACCTAACCTAACCTAACCTAACCTAACCTAACCTAACCTAACCTAACCTAACCTAACCTAACCTAACCTAACCTAACCTAACCTAACCTAACCTAACCTAACCTAACCTAACCTAACCTAACCTAACCTAACCTAACCTAACCTAACCTAACCTAACCTAACCTAACCTAACCTAACCTAACCTAACCTAACCTAACCTAACCTAACCTAACCTAACCTAACCTAACCTAACCTAACCTAACCTAACCTAACCTAACCTAACCTAACCTAACCTAACCTAACCTAACCTAACCTAACCTAACCTAACCTAACCTAACCTAACCTAACCTAACCTAACCTAACCTAACCTAACCTAACCTAACCTAACCTAACCTAACCTAACCTAACCTAACCTAACCTAACCTAACCTAACTAACCTAACCTAACCTAACCTAACCTAACCTAACCTAACCTAACCTAACCTAACCTAACCTAACCTAACCTAACCTAACCTAACCTAACCTAACCTAACCTAACCTAACCTAACCTAACCTAACCTAACCTAACCTAACCTAACCTAACCTAACCTAACCTAACCTAACCTAACCTAACCTAACCTAACCTAACCTAACCTAACCTAACCTAACCTAACCTAACCTAACCTAACCTAACCTAACCTAACCTAACCTAACCTAACCTAACCTAACCTAACCTAACCTAACCTAACCTAACCTAACCTAACCTAACCTAACCTAACCTAACCTAACCTAACCTAACCTAACCTAACCTAACCTAACCTAACCTAACCTAACCTAACCTAACCTAACCTAACCTAACCTAACCTAACCTAACCTAACCTAACCTAACCTAACCTAACCTAACCTAACCTAACCTAACCTAACCTAACCTAACCTAACCTAACCTAACCTAACCTAACCTAACCTAACCTAACCTAACCTAACCTAACCTAACCTAACCTAACCTAACCTAACCTAACCTAACCTAACCTAACCTAACCTAACCTAACCTAACCTAACCTAACCTAACCTAACCTAACCTAACCTAACCTAACCTAACCTAACCTAACCTAACCTAACCTAACCTAACCTAACCTAACCTAACCTAACCTAACCTAACCTAACCTAACCTAACCTAACCTAACCTAACCTAACCTAACCTAACCTAACCTAACCTAACCTAACCTAACCTAACCTAACCTAACCTAACCTAACCTAACCTAACCTAACCTAACCTAACCTAACCTAACCTAACCTAACCTAACCTAACCTAACCTAACCTAACCTAACCTAACCTAACCTAACCTAACCTAACCTAACCTAACCTAACCTAACCTAACCTAACCTAACCTAACCTAACCTAACCTAACCTAACCTAACCTAACCTAACCTAACCTAACCTAACCTAACCTAACCTAACCTAACCTAACCTAACCTAACCTAACCTAACCTAACCTAACCTAACCTAACCTAACCTAACCTAACCTAACCTAACCTAACCTAACCTAACCTAACCTAACCTAACCTAACCTAACCTAACCTAACCTAACCTAACCTAACCTAACCTAACCTAACCTAACCTAACCTAACCTAACCTAACCTAACCTAACCTAACCTAACCTAACCTAACCTAACCTAACCTAACCTAACCTAACCTAACCTAACCTAACCTAACCTAACCTAACCTAACCTAACCTAACCTAACCTAACCTAACCTAACCTAACCTAACCTAACCTAACCTAACCTAACCTAACCTAACCTAACCTAACCTAACCTAACCTAACCTAACCTAACCTAACCTAACCTAACCTAACCTAACCTAACCTAACCTAACCTAACCTAACCTAACCTAACCTAACCTAACCTAACCTAACCTAACCTAACCTAACCTAACCTAACCTAACCTAACCTAACCTAACCTAACCTAACCTAACCTAACCTAACCTAACCTAACCTAACCTAACCTAACCTAACCTAACCTAACCTAACCTAACCTAACCTAACCTAACCTAACCTAACCTAACCTAACCTAACCTAACCTAACCTAACCTAACCTAACCTAACCTAACCTAACCTAACCTAACCTAACCTAACCTAACCTAACCTAACCTAACCTAACCTAACCTAACCTAACCTAACCTAACCTAACCTAACCTAACCTAACCTAACCTAACCTAACCTAACCTAACCTAACCTAACCTAACCTAACCTAACCTAACCTAACCTAACCTAACCTAACCTAACCTAACCTAACCTAACCTAACCTAACCTAACCTAACCTAACCTAACCTAACCTAACCTAACCTAACCTAACCTAACCTAACCTAACCTAACCTAACCTAACCTAACCTAACCTAACCTAACCTAACCTAACCTAACCTAACCTAACCTAACCTAACCTAACCTAACCTAACCTAACCTAACCTAACCTAACCTAACCTAACCTAACCTAACCTAACCTAACCTAACCTAACCTAACCTAACCTAACCTAACCTAACCTAACCTAACCTAACCTAACCTAACCTAACCTAACCTAACCTAACCTAACCTAACCTAACCTAACCTAACCTAACCTAACCTAACCTAACCTAACCTAACCTAACCTAACCTAACCTAACCTAACCTAACCTAACCTAACCTAACCTAACCTAACCTAACCTAACCTAACCTAACCTAACCTAACCTAACCTAACCTAACCTAACCTAACCTAACCTAACCTAACCTAACCTAACCTAACCTAACCTAACCTAACCTAACCTAACCTAACCTAACCTAACCTAACCTAACCTAACCTAACCTAACCTAACCTAACCTAACCTAACCTAACCTAACCTAACCTAACCTAACCTAACCTAACCTAACCTAACCTAACCTAACCTAACCTAACCTAACCTAACCTAACCTAACCTAACCTAACCTAACCTAACCTAACCTAACCTAACCTAACCTAACCTAACCTAACCTAACCTAACCTAACCTAACCTAACCTAACCTAACCTAACCTAACCTAACCTAACCTAACCTAACCTAACCTAACCTAACCTAACCTAACCTAACCTAACCTAACCTAACCTAACCTAACCTAACCTAACCTAACCTAACCTAACCTAACCTAACCTAACCTAACCTAACCTAACCTAACCTAACCTAACCTAACCTAACCTAACCTAACCTAACCTAACCTAACCTAACCTAACCTAACCTAACCTAACCTAACCTAACCTAACCTAACCTAACCTAACCTAACCTAACCTAACCTAACCTAACCTAACCTAACCTAACCTAACCTAACCTAACCTAACCTAACCTAACCTAACCTAACCTAACCTAACCTAACCTAACCTAACCTAACCTAACCTAACCTAACCTAACCTAACCTAACCTAACCTAACCTAACCTAACCTAACCTAACCTAACCTAACCTAACCTAACCTAACCTAACCTAACCTAACCTAACCTAACCTAACCTAACCTAACCTAACCTAACCTAACCTAACCTAACCTAACCTAACCTAACCTAACCTAACCTAACCTAACCTAACCTAACCTAACCTAACCTAACCTAACCTAACCTAACCTAACCTAACCTAACCTAACCTAACCTAACCTAACCTAACCTAACCTAACCTAACCTAACCTAACCTAACCTAACCTAACCTAACCTAACCTAACCTAACCTAACCTAACCTAACCTAACCTAACCTAACCTAACCTAACCTAACCTAACCTAACCTAACCTAACCTAACCTAACCTAACCTAACCTAACCTAACCTAACCTAACCTAACCTAACCTAACCTAACCTAACCTAACCTAACCTAACCTAACCTAACCTAACCTAACCTAACCTAACCTAACCTAACCTAACCTAACCTAACCTAACCTAACCTAACCTAACCTAACCTAACCTAACCTAACCTAACCTAACCTAACCTAACCTAACCTAACCTAACCTAACCTAACCTAACCTAACCTAACCTAACCTAACCTAACCTAACCTAACCTAACCTAACCTAACCTAACCTAACCTAACCTAACCTAACCTAACCTAACCTAACCTAACCTAACCTAACCTAACCTAACCTAACCTAACCTAACCTAACCTAACCTAACCTAACCTAACCTAACCTAACCTAACCTAACCTAACCTAACCTAACCTAACCTAACCTAACCTAACCTAACCTAACCTAACCTAACCTAACCTAACCTAACCTAACCTAACCTAACCTAACCTAACCTAACCTAACCTAACCTAACCTAACCTAACCTAACCTAACCTAACCTAACCTAACCTAACCTAACCTAACCTAACCTAACCTAACCTAACCTAACCTAACCTAACCTAACCTAACCTAACCTAACCTAACCTAACCTAACCTAACCTAACCTAACCTAACCTAACCTAACCTAACCTAACCTAACCTAACCTAACCTAACCTAACCTAACCTAACCTAACCTAACCTAACCTAACCTAACCTAACCTAACCTAACCTAACCTAACCTAACCTAACCTAACCTAACCTAACCTAACCTAACCTAACCTAACCTAACCTAACCTAACCTAACCTAACCTAACCTAACCTAACCTAACCTAACCTAACCTAACCTAACCTAACCTAACCTAACCTAACCTAACCTAACCTAACCTAACCTAACCTAACCTAACCTAACCTAACCTAACCTAACCTAACCTAACCTAACCTAACCTAACCTAACCTAACCTAACCTAACCTAACCTAACCTAACCTAACCTAACCTAACCTAACCTAACCTAACCTAACCTAACCTAACCTAACCTAACCTAACCTAACCTAACCTAACCTAACCTAACCTAACCTAACCTAACCTAACCTAACCTAACCTAACCTAACCTAACCTAACCTAACCTAACCTAACCTAACCTAACCTAACCTAACCTAACCTAACCTAACCTAACCTAACCTAACCTAACCTAACCTAACCTAACCTAACCTAACCTAACCTAACCTAACCTAACCTAACCTAACCTAACCTAACCTAACCTAACCTAACCTAACCTAACCTAACCTAACCTAACCTAACCTAACCTAACCTAACCTAACCTAACCTAACCTAACCTAACCTAACCTAACCTAACCTAACCTAACCTAACCTAACCTAACCTAACCTAACCTAACCTAACCTAACCTAACCTAACCTAACCTAACCTAACCTAACCTAACCTAACCTAACCTAACCTAACCTAACCTAACCTAACCTAACCTAACCTAACCTAACCTAACCTAACCTAACCTAACCTAACCTAACCTAACCTAACCTAACCTAACCTAACCTAACCTTTTTTTTTTTTTTTTTTTTTTTTTTTTTTTTTTTTTTTTTTTTTACGTTGGGAAATGCGTTACGCATACCACGCCGCCCGGGGGGACGACGTGGTTATGTGGGACTCCCCGGAAAAGCCGGTATACCCACTAAAACCCAACGGTGTTCCTCCTCGCCGCCATGTGGCGGGGACACGGGAACGCAACTGCACACAACCGCGTCCCCGCCGGCGGATGCCCTCTTGGGCCCAGCGCCTATGGGAGCGCAACAAGCGCCTCCCCCACCGCCGAGGGCTGCCCGGAACACTTGGGCAGCCCTACAGCACGGGACCTATGTTGTGGACGGCGGTCCCCCGACCACCGTCCACAGGTCCCCGTTAGGGCGGAGCTCTGTCCATTCAAGGAACGGTGTCCATCTGCTCCGCCCCGGCCCTCTTGGCCTTGCGCTTTGGCCGCTTTGGCTTCGGCGCACTCTCCTGCGGGCTTTTGGCTGCCGGCTTGGCAGCAGAAATGCATCCGCTGCCACCGATGGAATGAGCCGCCGGTTTGCCTGCCGTCGCACAGACGGGGCAATGGGGCTCAGCCGTGCAGTCCCTCGCCTGATGGTCGGGTTGACCGCAGCGGAAGCACAGTCGGCTGCGGTCAACCTCGCAGGAGCACTTCACTCCGAGGTGCCCGGGCTCCAGGCAACGGTAGCACCGTGCCGGTCTGGAGTCGAGAAGCCTTACTCTGGCCGACGTCCACCCGACCAGTAGTCGGCCAGAGTCGGACAGCCTCTTGGCGGCCGCGACCGGACAGCTGATCCAGAGGGACCCGTCACCTCTCGGTCCGACGACGATCCGCCCATGCTTCACGTCGTCGACCGCGCAGCCTCCTTCCTTGGCCACAGCGTTGGCCACCTCAATGGCGTCGGCTGAGTCGTCCAGCCCAGTGACGCGGATTTCCGCGCGCTTCACTGGGCGGACGACCTTGACCGCGTCCGGGCTGAGGACCTCCCTCAGCTTCTTGGCGAGAGAGTCCGCCTTCGCCGCCGAGTTCTCCCCTCCGATCTCAAGCAGGCGCGCACCCGTCGCCGCTCTGCGGAACCGCATGTTGCTGATTCCGAGGTCAGCGAGGGAGACGCGCCGCTTGGCGTCGGAGAGGATCGAGGCGTATGTTACGCCTCTCTCCTCGACTCCGGGCACCAAGGTCAGCGATACCGCTGCCGTTCTTGGTGTCCGGAGCTTTGCCCTCTTCTGGGCCGTGGGCCGAGGCTTTGGCGGCTCTTTGGCCGCTTTGGCCGCTTTGGCCGCCTTGTTCTTGGCCTTTCGGCCAACAACAGCGGTCCATGGCTCCGCCGTTGGTGCAGGGGGAGGCTGGCGCCGAGCCTCTGCTGCCTCCTGTGCAGCCAGGCTCTTCTTCTTGCTCTTCCCCTTCTTTCCCGAAGAAGCGGGAGCAGAAGAGGCCTGGCTGTTTGCGGGAGCCTCTTTGGTGGCCTTTTTGTCGGGCTTTGTCACAGGCTGGCCACTACTTCTCGTAGAAGCGACCGGGGCCCCTGCTGGCGCAGACTGAGCAGGGTCTGCCCTGGCGCTTCTGGTGTCCACCGCAAGCGGAGGTCTCCGTCGTGGCTCTGGGAGGAGACGATCTTCGATCCCGGCCAACCGCGCGTTCAGCATGTTGCCGAACATCTCGGCGTTGGCACGGGCTGTCTCCTCCAAAAGCTGCCGGAGGCTTGGCTCCGAGCTCACGGGCTGGGATGGTCGCTGCCGCAACTCTTGCAAGTCGCGGCGCAGGTCGGCGACCTCCTTTGTGAGCTTGGAGTTAGCGGCCTCCAGCCGCATGACCTCCTCCGTCATCGTTCGATCCCTGATCTGGGACACAGCCTCTTGGATGCCCTTTACGGCATCCTTCAGGGCCCGAACGTAAGTCCCTTTCAATTGTGAAGACTTCGTGGCGACCATTGTAATGGTATCCAGCGAAGTCTTCACAATGCCGGCTAATGCAGCGCTCGTCTGCTCCTCCTCTTGGATTGCCATGTGGGGGCTGGGCTGTAAAGAGGCCCTAGCCTCCCTCAGGTTCCGAGCCATCCCTGCAACCTCAGCTTCTGCCTCAAGCCGGAGGCTCTCGGCCAGCTCCTGGTTGTATGCCGCCCTGGCTGCGGCCAGGCCGACACACTTACCGGTGGAGGAGGGGCGACCTCTCCCCCTTTTAGATCGGTGGCCTGCACCCTCGAAGGGCGACGCAGGCGAGTCCGACTCTTCGGCCTCAGGGTCAGACCGATTCCGTTTTAGGAACCGTTTCCTCGGGCCTGACAACTCCGACCCCACCGTCACCATGCTGGCGCAGGAGGAGTCGTCCGAGTCTAGCATTGACTCATCCTCCCGGCCAGCGGGCGTCGTGGTGACAGGTGTGTCGCAGCGTGAAAGAACCACGCTGAGTCTTCTGTCCTTCTCAACTACGGACAGCAGATCCTTGCCGCTTAGGATCGGCTGTACGAAGTTGAGTCCCTCCTCCATAGTCCCCTTGCGGAGACGGGTGGCGCGAGCGCCTAGGCCAGGGCACTGTGCCGCTTCCGGGGTGGTGGATCCCGGTTGCGCCACAAGTTGCCCCGCGGACTTGGTGTCCGCATCAAGGCCGGTAAACGACAGTGCCTGAGCACGCTTTTCTCCTTCTCCTCCCTTCCTCGCTCCTTTACTCCCAACGTCCAGCTCCGAATTCTCGGCTTTGTTATTTTTTGAAAATTCCATTTTGAGTCCCACGATTATGGGGGAAAGGGTGGTCCATCCGGGCAGCGCCCCCTGTACCCGGATAAACCTAACCTAACCTAACCTAACCTAACCTAACCTAACCTAACCTAACCTAACCTAACCTAACCTAACCTAACCTAACCTAACCTAACCTAACCTAACCTAACCTTTTTTTTTTTTTTTTTTTTTTTTTAACGTTGGGAAATGCGTTACGCATACCACGCCGCCCGGGGGGACGACGTGGTTATGTGGGACTCCCCGGGTGTCGCCACCCGGTATACCCACTAAAACCCAACGGTGTTCCTCCTCGCCGCCATGTGGCGGGGATGCGGGAACGCAATTGCACACAACCGCGTCCCCGCCGGCGGATGCCCTCTTGGGCCCAGCGCCTATGGGGGCGCAACAAGCGCCTCCCCCTCCGCCGAGGGCTGCCCGGAACACTTGGGGAGCCCTACAGCACGGGACCTATGTTGTGGATGGCGGTCCCCCGACCACCATCCACAGGTCCCCGTCAGGGTGGAGCTGGATCCATTCATTGAACGGTATCCATCCGCTCCACCCCGGCCCTCTTGGCCTTGGCCTTCTTGGCCTTGCGCTTCCCCTTCTTCGGGGCGCTCTTCTTCTCCGGGGCCTGGTTCTTTGGCTTGTTTGCCGCAGAAACACAGCCAGTCCCCCCGATCGAGTGTGACGCCGGCTTGCCCGCAGCCTCACATACTGGGCAGTGAGGCTCGGCGTCACAATCCCGTGCCCTGTGGTTCGATTGTCCGCAGCGGAAGCACAGTCGGCTGCGGTCGAACTCACAGGTGCACTTGACTCCCATGTGGCCCGGCTCCAGGCAGCGGAAGCACCTCATGGGTCTTGGGCTGAGGAGCCTCGCTCTTGCCGAGGTCCATCCGACTTGGACCCGGCCGGAGCCGGCCACCTTTTTGGCAGCGGTGACGGGGCAGCTCACCCAGAGGGAGCCGTCTCCTCGCGGACCAACCACCATCCTGCCGCACTTAATTGCTTCGGAGGGGCACCCTCCCTCCTTAGCGATCGCCTCCGCCACTTCGAAGGCGTCAGCCGAATCGTCCAGCCCCGTGATGCGGATTTCCGCCCGCTTCACAGGCCTGGCGATCCGGACCGCCTCAGGGCTCAGGACCTCCTTTAGCTTGTTAGCTAAGGAGTCCGCCTTCTCGGCTGAGGCCTCACCCCCAACCTCCAGCATGCGTGCCCCGGTTGCAGTCCTGCGGAACCTCAAGCTGTCGATCTTGAGGTCCGCAAGACGGACACGCTGCTTGGCGTCGGAGAGGATGGACGCGTACGTCACACCCCTCTCCTCTGCCCCTGGCGCCAGGGTGAGCGTCACCGCTGCAGTTTTCGGCGCGCGGAGCCTCACTTTCGCGCGCGCCGAGGGCTGGGCCTTTTGCGGCTCCTTCGCCACTTTAGCCGCCTTTGCCTTGGCTTTGGCCTTTCGGCCGACGACTGCCGTCCAGGGCAGCTCCTCCGGTGTGGAGGCAGGCTGATGCCGTGCCTCTGCTGCCTCCTGTGCAGCCAGGCTTTTCTTCTTGCTTTTCCCCTTCTTTCCCGAAGAAGGGGGAGCAGAAGAGGCCTGGCTGGTCGTGGGAGCCTCTGTGGCGGGCTTTGGCTTTGCGCCTGGTCCTGCCATGGGGCGGGCACTGCCTCTTGTGGGAGCTACCGGGGCCCCCGCTGGCTCTTTGGGAGCAGGGTTTGCCCTGGCAGCTTTGGCGTCTGCTGCAAGTGGCGGCCGTCGACGGGGTTCCGGCAGGAGGCGGTCCTCAATGCCGGCCAGTCTAGCGTTCAGCATGGTGCCGAACGCTTCGACATTCGCCCGAGAGACCTCCTCCAACAGTTGCCGGAGACCTGGCTCTGGATGCTGAGCTGGTCGCTGCCGCAACTCCTGGAGGTCGCGGCGCAGGTCAGCGACCTCCTTCCTCAACTGGGAGTTCGCGGCTTCCAGCCGCGTAACTTCATCCGACATTGTTCGGGCCCTGATCTGGGACATTGCGTCCTGGATGCCTTTTACGGCGTCCTTCAGGGCCCGAACGTACGTCCCCTTAAGTTGAGAGGACCTGGTGGCGACCATCGTAATGGTCTCCAGCGAGGTCCTCACAACATTAGTTAAGGCAGCGGACGTCTGCTGCTCTTCCTCCTCCTGAGTCGCTGGTTGGGGGCTAGGCTGTAGAGAGGCCCTAGCCTCCCTAGCTCCTCGAGCCACGTCAGCGACCTCCGCTTCGGCCACAAGCCGGAGACTCTCCGCAAGCTCCCGGTTATATGCGGCCCTGGCTGCGGCCAGGCCCACATACTTCCCGGTAGAGGGCGGGCGTCCTCTCCCTCTCTTTGACCTAAGAGCCTCCCTTTCAAGGGGCGACCCAGCCGAGTCTCCCGAGTCATCCTCCATGTCAAGGTCTGATCGGTTCCTTTTCAGGAACCGTTTTCCGACCGACAGCTCCGACCCCACAGTCACCATGCTAGTGCAGGAGGAGTCGTCGTCCGAGTCCATAGACTCCTCCTCCCGGCTAGCGGACTTCGCGGTGACTGGCGTGTCGCATCGTGTTACCACAACGCTTAGTCGGCGCCCCTTCTCGACTTCGAGTAGCCGATCCTTGCCGCTAAGGATCGGCTCTCCGGAGTCAACTCCCTCCTCATCAGTCCCCTTCCGGAGACGGCTGGCGCAAGCGCCTAGGCCAGGGCCTTGCAACGCTTCCGGGGTGGTGGTTCCCGGTTGCGTCGCAGGGTGCCCCGCGGACTTAGTGCCCGCTTCACGGCCGCAAGTCTTCTGTGCCTGAGCACGCGTTTTTCTTTTTTCTCCTTCTTCTCCTCTTCCTACCTCTCTGCCTCCTCCTCTCAGCTCCGAAACTTCGGCTATATTATTATTTGAAAGTTCCATTTTTAGACCCACGAGTATGGGGGAAAGGGTGGTCCATCCGGGCAGTGCCCCCTGTACCCGGATAACCCTAATACCGCTGGGGTGCGGGAGGTGCCCCAGGGTTGGTCGCTAGCTGGCGGAGAATACCCCCTCCGCCACCTTCCGGCGCCCCGACGCCGCGCGAAGGCCCGAAGGCACCTCAACGCCGGGACTTTGGGGGTTTTTTATTGAGGTTGTCTCCTCTTGGGCCGGCCGACCAAGGCAAGCCCCTTGGTCCTGGTAGGCCGCGAGACATGTCCACGACACCTAACCAGGATAACAAGTTTGGCGACGGTGGCCGAAGCCTGTCCGACGGGCATGTGTTCATGGCCGCCGAACCCGTCACCACGGCGCTGAACGCCTCCTCCACCAGTTGGATTTTTTAAAGAGGTTGTCTCCTCGCGGCCCCCCCCACTTGCGTGGGAGCGGCCCCCACGCCTCGGAATACCGAGGGTTGCGGGTGGCCCGACGGTCGCCGTGCAATACGAACGACCGCCGCGCGCAGGCGAAACGCCCCCTCCTGGCGGTTTTTTACAGAGGTTGTCTCCTCGCGGCCCCCTCCACTCAATGTGGAAGCGGCCCCCGACCCCTTTGGCGCCCCACCACAAAGCGCTAAGGGGTTACGGGTTGCGCAGCGATGGACTTTGCCATCGCCGCGCTGGATTCCTCTTAGCTTCACTGCATCATTAGGCTAAAGCGGCACCCGCCGATGCAGCTACTGAGCCCCCCCGCCACGACAAGGCGAGAATCCATTGGGGGGGAACCTAACCTAACCTAACCTAACCTAACCTAACCTAACCTAACCTAACCTAACCTAACCTAACCTAACCTAACCTAACCTAACCTTTTTTTTTTTTTTTTTTTTACGTTGGAAAATGCGTTACGCATACCACGCCGTCCGGGGGGACGACGTGGTTATGTGGGACTCCCCGGGTGTCGCCACTCGGTATACCCACTAAAAACCAACGGTGTTCCTCCTTGCCGCCATGTGGCGAGGACACGGGAACGCAGCTGCACACAACCGCGTCCCCGCCGGCGGATGCCCGTACGGGCCCAACGCCCATGGGAGCGCGTCTAGCGCCTCCCCCTCCGCCGAGGGCTGCCCCGGAACACTGGGGAGCCCTACGGCACGGGACCTATGTTGTGGACGGTGGTCCCCCGACCACCGCCCACAGGTCCCCGTCAAGGCGGCGCCCGGTCAATGTTGACCAGGTGCGCCAGTCGCCGCCTTCCTGGTCGCCTGCGGCGCATGGGAAGAGAGTCAGCGGAGTTCTCCCGCTCTCTCTCCGCCGCTTCCTTCTCAGACATTACTGTGTCTGAGAAGGTGGCGACCGCTCTCCAGGCCGTTTCACTGCCGATCATGGCCACGATCATGGTCGGCAATGAGAGGTCCGGCCCCAGCACGGCGGACAAGGCAGCGCGAGGGACCGCCCAAGCGGGGCACGCCTCGCGCGTATGCCGTGCTGTGTCCACCACGCCTCCCACACAGTGGTGGCATTCAGCGGTTGGCTCCCTCCTAACCACCCCAAACAGGTACTCACCAAAGCACCCGTGCCCGGTGAGGACCTGCGTGAGGTGATAGTTGGGAGCGCCGTGTTGGCACTCGATCCAGTCCCGGAGGACTGGTCGGATCGCCGCCACCAACTCCCGGCTGGTATTCGGGGTGTCCAATTCCTCCTCCCAGGTGTTAAGGAGGACATCACGGGCGTCCTCCCTCCACTGCGCCACTTCCCGGGGGTGCGGGAAATTGCCGGTGTTATTGGCTTCGGCGCGCCGCCTGTAGACCGCCGCGAGAACTCGTGCCTCGAGTTCCCACGGCGGACTGCCCGCAATCATGCAGGCCGCGGTATAGGACACCGTACGGTACGCCCGGGCCACTCTGAGCGCCATGACCCGCTGCGGTCGTCGCAGCAGGGTCCGGTTTCGGGCACTCAGGGACTCCGCCCATATGGGCGCACCGTACAGCGCCATGGAGCGCACCACCCCCATGTAGAGGCGGCGGCATGCCCTTCCAGGGCCCCCTAGATTTGGGAGAACTCCTCCTAGCGCTCCGGCTGCAGCCACCAATCTTGGGGCCAAGCGCCGGAAGTGCTCTTGGAAGCTCCATCTGCCATCGAGGACGAGTCCAAGGTACTTCATCGTCGACCCGATGGCGATGGAGGTTCCGCCGACCACGATGTGGGCGTTGGGAGGTGGCGCGTTCCGAGGCCCGTGGAACGTTAGAGCCTCGGATTTGTGCAAGGCCACCTCGAGGCCCAGCTGCCGAATCCGGCGCACCACATGTGCAACTCCTGCAGTGGCAAGGACACCGGCCTCTCGGTGGGTGCTGCCGCGGGCCGACACGAGAGTGTCGTCAGCGTAACATGTTACACTGACCCCCCGCAAAGTGGCCCCGCGCAACACCCAGTCGTAACCGATGTTCCACAGGAACGGTCCCAGGACCGAACCCTGTGGAACACCGCACGACATCTCCCGACGTGCCCATCCGGTTCGAGTCGGGTACACCACCGCCCGACCGATGAAGTAGTCCCGGACCAACCTTTGCAGGTGGCCGGGAACCCCAAAATGGTCCAGCGCCGCCATGACCGCGTCCCAGGGGAGCGTGTTGAAAGCGTTGGATATGTCCAACGACACTGCCAACAACACGTCACCCTGGGAAATCGCCTCCTCCGCCAGCTCCCTGACGCGGGATATGGCGTCGATAGTCGACCGACCCACACGAAACCCATATTGGGTCTCGTGCAAGTCGATGTGCCCGGCGAGACGATGGACAAGCACGCGCTCGAAGAGCTTGCTTGTCTCGCCGAGCAACACGATGGGCCGGTAGGCTGATGGTTGGTCAGCTGGTCGACCGTCCTTACGGAGAAGCACGAGCTTCCCTTCTTTCCAGGAGCTGGGGAAGCGGCCCTGCACCAGACACTCGGTGAATAGGGCCCGAACTTGGCTCCCCAGCTCTGAAAGTGCCACAGCCAGCACACGCCCAGGCACGCCGTCCAATCCGGGAGCGGTCTTTTTGAGGCGGAGTTTCGCCGCGGCGTACCGCAACTCCGCCTCAGACACGGGCCGAACCTCCTCCTCATCCGCCGTGGCGGCCACCGGCCGGGCAGACCACGCCCGACTCGGGAACAGTGTTTGCACCACGCTCTCAACCAACTGGGGTTCGAGAGTCGTGGTGAGTGGCGGAGCCCAGGGCCGGAGCTTCCGCCTCACTGCCCGATATGGTCTGCCCCAGGGGTCCCGGTCTAGGATGGCAAGCCACTCCTCCCAGGACTCCTGTTTGGCCCGCGATATGGCCGTCTGGAGGGCACTGCAGGCGGACCTGTACTGTGCGTACAGGGCGTCCTCCAGGGACCCATCGCGGATGCGACGCCTTCTGCAGCGCGTGTATTGGCGCCGAGCTATTACGCATGCTTTGCGTAACTGGCGCAGCTCTGCACGCCACCAATACACCTGCCTGCGAGGGGGGAGCGGTCTAGCTCTAGGCATCGACGCATCACAGATGTTCGTGAGCGATGCGCCGAGCAGCCCCGCTCCCGCGTCAACATCTTCTGGGAAGCCGGTGTCCACCACCCAGCTCTCTATGATGGCCGCCTCCTCGGCCAACTCGCAGTCAAGCCGACCCAGCAACCAGCGAGGGCCATCCTCAACTGAGGAGCGGACCCACGATGCCGCTGCGGGAGTTGACGTGGAGACATCGAACCGGATGTACCGGTGATCCGATAGTGTCTCCACGTCTACCTCCACTCTCCATCTCTGGACATTCCGGGCCAAGGAGGGGGTTGTGAACGTGAGGTCCACGATTGACCCCCCCTGCTGGCGAATGCAAGTGTCCTCAGAACCCCTATTGAGGACCATCAGACCCGAGGTCGCCGCCCAGTCCTCTAACTCCTCTCCCTTCGCGTCCGTCGCGGGTGATCCCCAAGCCGTGGATTTGGCATTGAAGTCCCCCGCGACGATCACGGGGAGGGAAGGAACCTGCGCAATAAGCGCCGTGACCTCTGCGAGGGCTCCCTCGAACTCGGCAAGGTGCCAACTAGGCGGGAAATAGGCTCCCACGATTGCAACCCCGCCGGTAACGGCCAGAACGCATCCCCTGCCCTTCGCTACCTTATCGAAGGGAGGGGAGCCACCAGCAGCAGGAGCGAAAACGGCAACCGAGTTGCCGTGGTCACCTGCCCAGTCGTCTCGAGCAGGGACCACATATGGCTCGGCGACCACCGCCACATTTATCGACCACTCCGCCATGGTTTGGGCCAGAAGGTCCTGTGCCCTGGCGGAGTGGTTGATATTTGCCTGCAGGTAGCGGATGGATGCCATTTATGGATTGGTGTCCATCCGCTCCTCTCCGGCCTTCTTGGCCTTGCGACGCTTGGATTTAGGCGCGCTCCTCTTTTTTGGGGCCGTGGCTGTCGGCTTCTTGGTGGCGGAAATGCATCCACCACCGCCGATTGCATGAGCCGCTGGCTTTCCCGCTGCCGCACATACGGGACAGTTGGGCTCAGCGCCGCAGTCCCGTGCTTTGTGGTCCGGTTGACCGCAGCGGAAGCATAACTTGCTGCGGTCAACCTCACAAGAGCATTTGGCCCCCAGGTGCCCTGACTCCAGGCAGCGATAGCAGCGTATCGGTCTGGGAGCGAGCAGCCTTACTCTGGCCGAGGTCCACCCCACTAGGACCCGACCGGTGTCCGTCACCTTTCTGGCGGCGGTGACCGGGCAGCTAAGCCAGAGGGCTCCATCGCCTCTCGGGCCGACGACAATCCTCCCGTACTTAATTGCGTCGACCGGGCATCCTCCATCCCTGGCGATCGCCTCCGCCACCTCGATAGCGTCGACCGAGTCATCCAGGTCTGTGACGCGGATTTCCGCGCACTTCACAGGCCTGGCGACTCGGACCGCTTCCGGGCTGAGGACTTCCCTGAGCTTGCTTGCCAGGGCATCTGCTTTTTCAGCAGAGTCCTCTCCGCCAACCTCCAGCATGCGCGCACCCGTTGCCGCCCTACGGAACCTCATACTTTCAATATTGAGGTCCGCAAGACGGACGCGCTGTTTTGCGTCGGATAGGATGGAGGCATAAGATACCCCCCTATCCTCTGCTCCAGGCAGCAGGGTCAGTGTGACCGCTGCCGTCTTGGGCGCCCGTAGTTTGGCCTTCTTTTGGACCGTGGGCTGGGCCTTCGGTTGCTCCTTAGCAGCCTGGGCCGCCTTGGCTTTGGCCTTACGACCGACGACCGTAGTCCACGGCACTTCCGCCGGTATAGAGGCAGCCGCGGTTCGCGCCTGAGCAGCCTCCTTTGCCGCCATGCTCTTCTTCTTCTTCCCTTTCTTTCCCGCTGGGGGAGGAGGGGGAGCAGAGGAAGATTGGCTGCCAGCCACCTTTCCGGTCTTTTTCACCCGCTGGTCTTTGCTTTGCCCAAACGCGGGAGGGACACCATCACAGCTTGAGACAGCCGGGGCCCCTGCTGGCTCTTTGTGAGCGGGGTCTGCCCTGGCTGCTCTGATTTCCGCTGCAAGCGGAGGCCGTCGTCGTGGTTCTGGAAGGAGGCGGTCCTCGATTCCAGCCAACCTGGCGTTTATCATAGTGCCGAACGTTTCTACGTTGGCACGGGACACCTCCTCCAGCAATTGCCGTAGGCCTGGCTCTGACGGCTGGGCTGGGCGCTGTCGCAGCTCATGGAGGTCCCGGCGCAGGTCGGCAACCTCCTTAACCAGCTGGGCGTTGGCGGCCTCGAGCCGCGCAACCTCTTCCGTCACGGAGCGAGATCTTAAAAGGGACACCGCCTCTTGGATCCCCTTGACCGCGTCCTTAAGGGCTCGGACATAGGTCCCCTTCAGTTGAGAGGACTTCGTGGCGACCATAGTGATGGTCTCCAGCGAAGTCCTCACAACATTAGTGAGAGCAGCTCCTGTCAGCTGGTCCTCCGTCTCCGGTTGAGGGGGGCTGGGCTGTAAAGAGGCCCGAGCCTCCCTCAAGTTGCGGGCCACATCCGCGACCTCCGCCTCCGCCTCGAGCCGGAGGCTCTCGGCCAGTTCGGCATTGTATGCGGCCTTGGCTGCGGCCAGACCGACGTACTTGCCCACACTAGAGGGGCGACCTCTTCCTCTTTTCGACTTGTGCGCCGCCCCTTTGAGGGGCGACCCAGCCGAGTCGTCGTCTTCAGCCTCAGGGTCTGACCTGTTCCGCTTAAGGAACGGTCTCCGTAGGTCAGACCTTTCCGACGTGACTGTCACCATGCTAGCGCATGAGGAGTCTGAGTCCATGGACTCCTCCTCATGGCTAGCGAGTGTCGTGGTGACAGGCGTGTCGCAGCGTGTGAGGACAACGCTGAGACGCCTCCCTTTCTCGATTTCGGGTACCCGATCCCTGTCGCTATGGATCAGCCTCCCGAAATCTCCTCCTCCCTCCTCTGTCCCCTCACAGGGACGAGTGGCGCAAGCGCCTAGGCCAGGGCGCTGCAGCGCTTCCGGGGTGGTGGATCCCGGTTGCGCCACAGTGCGCCCCGCGAACTTACTGTCCGCATGAAGGCCGGTTAACTGCTGTGCCTGAGCACTCAAAATTTCTCCCTTTCCTACATCATTTCGCCCTATCTTTCCATCCAGCTCCGACGCATCGACTATAATATTAATATTTGAATCATTCATTTTTAGTCCCACGAGTATGGGGGAAAGGGTGGTCCATCCGGGCAGTGCCCCCTGTACCCGGATAACCCTAATACCGCTGGGGTGCGGGAGGTGCCCCAGGGTTGGTCGCTAGCTGGCGGAGAATACCCCCTCCGCCACCTTCCGGCGCCCCGACGCCGCGCGAAGGCCCGAAGGCACCTCAACGCCGGGACTTTGGGGGTTTTTTATTGAGGTTGGCTCCTCTTGGGCCGGCCGACCAAGGCAAGCCCCTTGGTCCTGGTAGGCCGCGAGACATGTCCACGACACCTAACCAGGATAACAAGTTTGGCGACGGTGGCCGAAGCCTGTCCGACGGGCATGTATTCATGGCCGCCGAACCCGTCGCCGACGGCGCCACGCGCCCTCCTCCTCCGGGTGGATTTTTTAAAGAGGTTGTCTCCTCGCGGCCCCCCCCACTTGTGTGGGAGCGGCCCCCACGCCTCGGAATACCGAGGGTTGCGGGTGGCCCGACGGTCGCCGTGCAATACGAACGACCGCCGCGCGCAGGCGAAACGCCTCCTCCCGGCGGTTTTTTACAGAGGTTGTCTCCTCGCGGCCCCCTCCACTCAATGTGGAAGCGGCCCCCGACCCTTTGGCGCCCCACCACAAAGCGCTAAGGGTTACGGGTTGCGCAGCGGTGGACTTTGCCACGCGCCGCGCTGGATTCTTCTTGGCTTCACTGCATCACCGAGCTAAAAGCGACAGACCCGCCGATGCAGCTACTGAGCCCCCCCGCCACGACAAGGCGAGAATCCATTGGGGGGGAACCTAACCTAACCTAACCTAACCTAACCTAACCTAACCTAACCTAACCTAACCTAACCTAACCTAACCTAACCTAACCTAACCTAACCTAACCTAACCTAACCTAACCTAACCTAACCTAACCTAACCTAACCTAACCTAACCTAACCTAACCTAACCTAACCTAACCTAACCTAACCTAACCTAACCTAACCTAACCTAACCTAACCTAACCTAACCTAACCTAACCTAACCTAACCTAACCTAACCTAACCTAACCTAACCTAACCTAACCTAACCTAACCTAACCTAACCTAACCTAACCTAACCTAACCTAACCTAACCTAACCTAACCTAACCTAACCTAACCTAACCTAACCTAACCTAACCTAACCTAACCTAACCTAACCTAACCTAACCTAACCTAACCTAACCTAACCTAACCTAACCTAACCTAACCTAACCTAACCTAACCTAACCTAACCTAACCTAACCTAACCTAACCTAACCTAACCTAACCTAACCTAACCTAACCTAACCTAACCTAACCTAACCTAACCTAACCTAACCTAACCTAACCTAACCTAACCTAACCTAACCTAACCTAACCTAACCTAACCTAACCTAACCTAACCTAACCTAACCTAACCTAACCTAACCTAACCTAACCTAACCTAACCTAACCTAACCTAACCTAACCTAACCTAACCTAACCTAACCTAACCTAACCTAACCTAACCTAACCTAACCTAACCTAACCTAACCTAACCTAACCTAACCTAACCTAACCTAACCTAACCTAACCTAACCTAACCTAACCTAACCTAACCTAACCTAACCTAACCTAACCTAACCTAACCTAACCTAACCTAACCTAACCTAACCTAACCTAACCTAACCTAACCTAACCTAACCTAACCTAACCTAACCTAACCTAACCTAACCTAACCTAACCTAACCTAACCTAACCTAACCTAACCTAACCTAACCTAACCTAACCTAACCTAACCTAACCTAACCTAACCTAACCTAACCTAACCTAACCTAACCTAACCTAACCTAACCTAACCTAACCTAACCTAACCTAACCTAACCTAACCTAACCTAACCTAACCTAACCTAACCTAACCTAACCTAACCTAACCTAACCTAACCTAACCTAACCTAACCTAACCTAACCTAACCTAACCTAACCTAACCTAACCTAACCTAACCTAACCTAACCTAACCTAACCTAACCTAACCTAACCTAACCTAACCTAACCTAACCTAACCTAACCTAACCTAACCTAACCTAACCTAACCTAACCTAACCTAACCTAACCTAACCTAACCTAACCTAACCTAACCTAACCTAACCTAACCTAACCTAACCTAACCTAACCTAACCTAACCTAACCTAACCTAACCTAACCTAACCTAACCTAACCTAACCTAACCTAACCTAACCTAACCTAACCTAACCTAACCTAACCTAACCTAACCTAACCTAACCTAACCTAACCTAACCTAACCTAACCTAACCTAACCTAACCTAACCTAACCTAACCTAACCTAACCTAACCTAACCTAACCTAACCTAACCTAACCTAACCTAACCTAACCTAACCTAACCTAACCTAACCTAACCTAACCTAACCTAACCTAACCTAACCTAACCTAACCTAACCTAACCTAACCTAACCTAACCTAACCTAACCTAACCTAACCTAACCTAACCTAACCTAACCTAACCTAACCTAACCTAACCTAACCTAACCTAACCTAACCTAACCTAACCTAACCTAACCTAACCTAACCTAACCTAACCTAACCTAACCTAACCTAACCTAACCTAACCTAACCTAACCTAACCTAACCTAACCTAACCTAACCTAACCTAACCTAACCTAACCTAACCTAACCTAACCTAACCTAACCTAACCTAACCTAACCTAACCTAACCTAACCTAACCTAACCTAACCTTTTTTTTTTTTTTTTTTTTTTTTTTTTACGTTGGGAAATGCGTTACGCATACCACGCCGCCCGGGGGGACGACGTGGTTATGTGGGACTCCCCGGGTGTCGCCACCCGGTATACCCACTAAAACCCAACGGTGTTCCATCTCGTCCACTGTGTTGCCGGGACCCGGGAATCGCCGAAGCATACTTCCGCGACCCGGCAGTGGATGGCCTGTTAGGCCCCGCCTCGTTCAGGGTGAGTGGCGTGCGCGGAACACGCACGCAACGCCGACTCGAGCCAGATGGTAAGTGGAACGACAGACTCCCCCGAGTCTGCCGCCCGTGGCTCCTACGGTGATGGTCTCCGTAGTTGCGCCCTCTCGGGTCTTATCGTCCCTGGGTCTCCCCTGATGTGCCCTCCTCCTCAAGTCCAGTGCACACAGGGAGAGACCCGCATCGTTGTTAGGGCGGTAGATGGCCGACATCCGCCCGCCGTCTCCGCCCTGGTCGTCTGCGGCGCGCGGGATCAGTGGAAGTTGCTTCCCTCACCCGCTCCGCATCCTCCTTGGCCCGCATCACAGCCTCACAGAAGGTGAGAACTGTTTTCCACGACCTTTCGCTGTCAACCATGGCCTGGACCACAGCGGGCAGCGAGAGGTCGCGCCCCACCACAGCGCCAAGTTCGACGCGCTGCTCCGCCCAGGCTGGACACTCTTCCAACGTATGTTGGGCCGTGTCCACGAGGCAGTTGTCACAGTGGTGACATCTAGCGGTTGGTTCCCTCCCGATCAAGTGCAGATACTTTCCAAAGCATCCATGCCCGGAAAGCATCTGCGACAATCGGTATGTGAGGGAACCGTGCCGCCTGTCCACCCACTGGATCAGCACGGGACGTACTGCCTCGACCACTCTCAGGCCAGCACTAGGCGTTTCCAGCCTGCGCTGCCACTCCTCCAGAGCTGCCTGGCGCAGCTCCTCCCGTCGGCCTTCTACCTCCCTTGGAGCTGGATAGGCTCCTTGGGAACGCGCCTCCTCACGCCAGTGGAACACTGACGCGAGGGCCCTCGCGTCCAAGTCCCATGGCAATGTTCCTGCCAGTAGGCAGGCCGCCTCGTGGGATAGTGTGCAGTACCCCCTGGCCACCCTGATCGCTATCGTTCTCTGCGAACTTCGCAGGAGAGCGATGGTACGGCGATTCAGGGTGTCTGCCCAGATGGGGGCCCCGTAAAGGGCCATGGACCGCACGACTCCCATGTACAGTCTCCTACAGGCATTGCCAGGGCCCGAAATATTCGGGAGGAGCCTGCTAAGTGCCGACGCAGCAGCCGAGAGCTTTGGTGCTAAGCGGCGGAAGTGGGGCTCGAAGCACCATCTGCTGTCCAGCACCAGACCCAGGTACTTTATGTTGGGCAGTACCTCAATGGGGACGCCATCCACCACAATGCTCGCCCCAGCCGGCGGCTTGTTGCGAGGACCATGAAAGGACATGGCCTCAGACTTGTTGAGAGCCACCTCCAAGCCAAGTCGGCGGATGCGGCCCACAACATGTGCTACGCCGGCTGTGGCAAGCATCATGCACTCTCGGTGCGTGCCTGCCTGAGCCGTGACCAGCGTGTCGTCCGCGTAACAGGTCACGCGAACGCCACTGAGAAGCACCCCTCGCAGCACCCAGTCATAGCCGATGTTCCACAGGAGTGGCCCTAGGACCGACCCCTGTGGAACACCGCACGACATATTGTGCCTGCGCCATCCATCTCTGGCAGGGTAGGCAACTTCTCGCTCGTGGAGGTAGTCTCCAATCGTGCGGCGGAGGTAAGAGGGTACCCGATGATATCGGAGAGCCTCTCTTATGCAGCTCCATGGGATGGTGTTGAACGCATTGGCGATGTCTAGTGACACCGCCAACACCACCTGCCCCCTGGAGACTGCATTCTCCGCTATGGCCCTCACCGCGCTGATGGCCTGGATTGTAGACCTGCACGGGCGAAAACCGAACTGGTTTTCGTCCAGGTCCGGTCCAGTGTCATCCATGTGCTGAATGAGGCGCATTGTTATTAGACGCTCAAAGAGCTTTGCAGCCTCATCCAGCAGCACGATCGGACGGTACGCGGAGGGGGAATCAGCAGGCCGACCATCTTTCCTCAGGAGGACCATTCGACCCGATTTCCACAACCGAGGAACCCTGCCCTGCCGGAGGCAGGCGTCGAACAGTCCTCTGAGTCTCTCCGCGTATTGCTCTTCCGCCATGACCCACACGCGTCCAGGAACACCGTCTGGTCCCGGAGCTTTGCTCCCCTTGGCTCGAAGCCGAAGAATAGCAGCCCCGATCTCCCCCAGGCTGACATTCGGGGTGTCCTCTACGTCCTCCTCGTCCTCCTGCCAGGGAGGCACCATCGCTGGCGGCGTGTGTTCCTCTCTGTCCGGGAACAGGGAGGAAACCACGGTCTCTACGAATCCAGGCTCAAGGGTTTGAGTCAGGGGGGGTGTCCAGGGGCGGATTTTGTTCCTCACTACAAGGTAGGGGCGTCCCCATGGATCCCGGTCCAGATCTTCCAGCATCACCCTCCTGCTCTCAGCCTTGGCTTCGTCAATAGCGATCTTCAGCGCCAGCTTGGCGCTTCTGTAGCCATTGGCGAGGGCTTCCTCCCTGGCTTCATCCCGTCTCCTCCGTCGGCGTTGACGGGAGTACTGGCGTCGCGCGAGGACGCACGCAGTGCGTAGCTCCTCGATACTCGCTGACCACCAGTACACCTGCCTTTTCGCAGAAGGTGGTCGCGCTCGCGGCATCGCAGCGTCACAGACGCGCGTTATGGAGGCACGCAGATTCGCCGCTTGCTCGTCCACGTCGACTACCGCGTCCTCCTCCGTGTGCGGCGAGACCCATCCCTCTACAAGAGCAGCCTCAATGAGAGCGTCCTCGTTCAGCCGCTTCAAAGCCCATCTCGGACCATCGCCCGAGGTTGAGCGGGTGCCTACACCGTGTGTCGTCGACGGGAGAGACAAATCGAGACGGATGTACCTATGGTCCGATAATGTCTCATCCTCAAGGACCCTCCACTCGACGACGCGTCTTGCTACAGCGGGGCTGGCGAAGGAGACGTCTACTATAGACGAACCTTGCCAGCGCACGCATGTAGGTGTTGTCCCTCTGTTTAGCAGGCACAGGCCCGCTGCCGTTGCCCACTCCTCCAGCACCTCACCCTTCGGCTCTGTTGCTGGGCAGCCCCACGCCACACTTTTGGCATTGAGGTCACCCAGCAACAAAACCGGAGCGGGATGATTCCGCAGAATCAGCGCCTCTATCTCTCCCAGAAACCTCTCGAACTCGGAGAGAGACTTGTTTGGGGAAAAATAGACACCAATGGTCAATATTCCCCCAACCAGAGCCGCCACGCTTCCCCGACCCTTCGCTACTTTTTCGAAGGGCGGGGAGCCAGCCGATCCCCGCGACACCAATGCTACGGAGCCATCACTGGCTCCCGCCCAGTGACTCCCATCTGGTATCAGATAGGGCTCCGCTACTACCGCCACCTGTATCTCCCACTGCGCCATGCTCTGCATCAGCAGGTCCTGAGCTCTGGCGCAGTGGTTGATATTCGCCTGTAAGTAGCGAAGAGCCATCACTTATTAGGAGCCGGTGTGCTGTCCTCCTCCATCGCCTCCATCTGCTCTACCCTTTCGGGCGCAGATGTCTGGCGTCCAGGTTGTGAGGGACCTGGTTTTTCCCCCACAGCTAGCCTCCCTTTTCGCAACGGGGAAGTACAGGATTTACCCCCCATCACGTGGTCCGCTCGTTTTTGTGCCATGGCGCATACTGCACAGTGCGGCTTTTCTGTGCATTGTGCATTCTTGTGCCCCGGTTTACCGCAGCGGTAACATACATTGCTGCGGTCATCCGATCCAGCACATTGTGCACGCACGTGTCCCCTCTCCATGCACCGATAGCATCTCAGTGGTCTGTGCTCTAATAGCTTAACAGCCACTGACACCCAGCCCACGAGCAGTCGTTGCTCTTCCGCCAATTTTTTGGCGGCCATCACCGGGCAACGTAGCCAAACGGTGCCAAGCCCCGATGCATCGAAGCGGATTTCACCACACTTTATTGCCTCCTCTGAGCAGCTTCCGGTCTTTGCAACGGCCGCAACCACCTCCTCCACCGTGGTGGAATCATCCAGGCCGGACAGTCGCACTTCCGTGCATCTGACCGGTCTAGAAATCCGAATGTCCTCGGCGCTGAAAATGCCTCTGAGTTTTTCAGCAAGAACATCCGCCTTACCGTCACTATTTGCTCCCGGCAACTCGAGCATTCGCGCACCCGTGGCGGCTCGCCGGAAGCGGAGGGCCTGTATGCCAAGGCTGGCCAGATCTATCTTGCTCTTGGCCTCAGCAAGCACCTTTGCATACGTGGCTCCCTTCTCCTCTGCCTGGGGGCAGATGGTGACCACTACAGCCGCGGAGCGGGGTGGCTTCAACTTTGAAGCCTTGTGCTCCATGGTCGTTCCCCCCTCTGCTGGTCTTGTGACCTTCGCCGCTCCAGCCTTGCCTTTCCTCCCACGTTTCACCACCGTGGACCACATTTGGTCAGTCGCAGATGGAGCCGGTGGAGGTTGGGCGCGGGCAGTCGTTTGAGGCTGACGACTAGCCACCGCCTGGGGCTGTGGGCGAGGTTCCTTCGGGGGCTGCGAGCGAGGTGCAACCGAGGGCTGCGAATGTGGGCTCGTCGCCGAAGAAGAATCCTTCGCGGGTGCCTTCAGGCCTTTCCCCTTCCCTTTGCCCTTGCCTTTGCTCTTCTGGGCAGAAGGCGCCGGCGTTTGGGGCAGCCGGTCAGGGGCCCTCTCCCTTTGGATCACTGCAGTTGTCTGCTTGGTTGCCGCAGCAGCAGTGGACCGCGTCGTCCGTGCCGGAGCCGGGGCGGAGGATTGCGAGGTTGATGGGACGGGGGCCTTTGAAGGGCCCGGCACTGCGCTGGTCTCCATCTTCCTGTCCGCCGCCAGTGGAGGACGAATCCGCTTCTCCGGCAACAAGCGTCCCTCCAGAGCCTCGAACCGTGCACTCACCATAGTACCCACCTGTACCATGATGGACCGCACCAGTTCCTCTGTTGTCTGAGGCATTCCCTCGGTTGGCTGAGGCGTCCGCTCCACCACCGGAGCCGGAGTTATCCGTCGCTCAGCGCGCTCTAGACCAGCTCGCAGATCCGCGACCTCCTTACGGAGGTCCGCGAGTTCGGCCTCTTGGCGGCTGCATCGAGCTTGAAGTATTCGTGTCTCGGTGGACACACTTCGCGCTGCGCTCACGTCGACAGCCATCCGCAGGAAATCCACCGCCTCGTTGAGGTCCCGCTGGTAGGTTCCCTTAAGCCTGCCAGAGTTCTTAGACACTCTGGAGACCGTGTCTAAGAACTCCTGCGCCCTCTCCCTGAGAGTCTCCGTTGGGAGTTCCTCCACATTTCTGATGGAAGAGGCTTTGGGTTTAGAGGCACTGGTCGAGCGCTTCTTCCCTCCCTCCATCTCCTCCTCAGCCGCCGCCGCAAAGTCCTGCTCTTGCAGGGCTTTCAAGTCCTTTTTGGCCTTTTCAAGGCCAACGTGTGCCCCAGTTGACGTGGGGCGTCCGCGTCCTCTTTTGGGTGGTGCCTTTAACCAACGGCTTTTGCCGTCAAAGAGCACAGGAGACTCCGGGTCCGAGATCGAACCAGGGTCTTCCCCCAGAGGCCGCTTGGCCGCTCTTGTAAAGTAGCCGCTGCTGCGCGGCTCCTGCTGGTGCTCGGATGACGGAGCCATTCCTGGGTGGGCAGAACCCAGGGATGACTCAATGTCTTCGAGCGATGCGCATCTTGCGCTATCCTTTCGCATGCATCCATTTCCGTTATCGTCGCCAAGGTCGTCGTTTTTATTAAGATCCGAAGTTTTTGTTGGTTGGGTTTTAGAAGTAGAAGAGAAAACAAGATGAATATTAGACGCCGTTTTGATTCCCACGAGTAGGAGGGATCTACGTGGTCCACCCGGGCAGTGCCCTCTGTACCCGGGTAACCCTACTACACCTGGGGGGCGGGTGGTCCCCAGGGTTGGCCGCTAGCGGGTGGAGTTACCCCCTCCACCACCTGCAAGCAGGCGCCCCGACGTCGCGCTAGGCCCAGAGGCACCACTACGCCGGGACTTTGGGGAATTTTTTAATGAGGTTGTCTCCTCTTGGGCCGGCCGGTTAAGGCAAGCCCCTTGGTCCCGGGTCGAGCCGCGAGACATGACCACGTCTCTGCCCGGGGAAACAAGTTTGTTAGGCGGTGGCCGCAACCTGTCCATCAGCCATGTCCTCATGTCTGATGAACCCGCCGTACCAAGGCGTCTCCGCCTCCCGCTAGTAATTTTTTCAGAGGTTTTCTTCCTCGCGGCCCTCTCCACTCGGAAGTGGAGACGGCCCCCGGCCCTGCAGACGCAGGGTTACGGGTCGGGCCGGCGGTGGCCGAAACCATTGCCCGGCATTGCTGCCGGACCCGCCGCCCCTCGGAGTTGGGTCGAAGTCCGGATTCCTCTGCCCTCTGCCCGAGCAGAAGAGCACGGAGTGCGACCCATCTCCGCCGATTTTGGTCCGCGCCGGCCGAGGCCGGTACCCCCCATATCTGGGGGGCATTCCCCTATCCGCCACCTGGGGACGCGCCCGATGGGAGATCGGTTACTCCACACGGGAACCTAACCTAACCTAACCTAACCTAACCTAACCTAACCTAACCTAACCTAACCTAACCTAACCTAACCTAACCTAACCTAACCTAACCTAACCTAACCTAACCTAACCTAACCTAACCTAACCTAACCTAACCTAACCTAACCTAACCTAACCTAACCTAACCTAACCTAACCTAACCTAACCTAACCTAACCTAACCTAACCTAACCTAACCTAACCTAACCTAACCTAACCTAACCTAACCTAACCTAACCTAACCTAACCTAACCTAACCTAACCTAACCTAACCTAACCTAACCTAACCTAACCTAACCTAACCTAACCTAACCTAACCTAACCTAACCTAACCTAACCTAACCTAACCTAACCTAACCTAACCTAACCTAACCTAACCTAACCTAACCTAACCTAACCTAACCTAACCTAACCTAACCTAACCTAACCTAACCTAACCTAACCTAACCTAACCTAACCTAACCTAACCTAACCTAACCTAACCTAACCTAACCTAACCTAACCTAACCTAACCTAACCTAACCTAACCTAACCTAACCTAACCTAACCTAACCTAACCTAACCTAACCTAACCTAACCTAACCTAACCTAACCTAACCTAACCTAACCTAACCTAACCTAACCTAACCTAACCTAACCTAACCTAACCTAACCTAACCTAACCTAACCTAACCTAACCTAACCTAACCTAACCTAACCTAACCTAACCTAACCTAACCTAACCTAACCTAACCTAACCTAACCTAACCTAACCTAACCTAACCTAACCTAACCTAACCTAACCTAACCTAACCTAACCTAACCTAACCTAACCTAACCTAACCTAACCTAACCTAACCTAACCTAACCTAACCTAACCTAACCTAACCTAACCTAACCTAACCTAACCTAACCTAACCTAACCTAACCTAACCTAACCTAACCTAACCTAACCTAACCTAACCTAACCTAACCTAACCTAACCTAACCTAACCTAACCTAACCTAACCTAACCTAACCTAACCTAACCTAACCTAACCTAACCTAACCTAACCTAACCTAACCTAACCTAACCTAACCTAACCTAACCTAACCTAACCTAACCTAACCTAACCTAACCTAACCTAACCTAACCTAACCTAACCTAACCTAACCTAACCTAACCTAACCTAACCTAACCTAACCTAACCTAACCTAACCTAACCTAACCTAACCTAACCTAACCTAACCTAACCTAACCTAACCTAACCTAACCTAACCTAACCTAACCTAACCTAACCTAACCTAACCTAACCTAACCTAACCTAACCTAACCTAACCTAACCTAACCTAACCTAACCTAACCTAACCTAACCTAACCTAACCTAACCTAACCTAACCTAACCTAACCTAACCTAACCTAACCTAACCTAACCTAACCTAACCTAACCTAACCTAACCTAACCTAACCTAACCTAACCTAACCTAACCTAACCTAACCTAACCTAACCTAACCTAACCTAACCTAACCTAACCTAACCTAACCTAACCTAACCTAACCTAACCTAACCTAACCTAACCTAACCTAACCTAACCTAACCTAACCTAACCTAACCTAACCTAACCTAACCTAACCTAACCTAACCTAACCTAACCTAACCTAACCTAACCTAACCTAACCTAACCTAACCTAACCTAACCTAACCTAACCTAACCTAACCTAACCTAACCTAACCTAACCTAACCTAACCTAACCTAACCTAACCTAACCTAACCTAACCTAACCTAACCTAACCTAACCTAACCTAACCTAACCTAACCTAACCTAACCTAACCTAACCTAACCTAACCTAACCTAACCTAACCTAACCTAACCTAACCTAACCTAACCTAACCTAACCTAACCTAACCTAACCTAACCTAACCTAACCTAACCTAACCTAACCTAACCTAACCTAACCTAACCTAACCTAACCTAACCTAACCTAACCTAACCTAACCTAACCTAACCTAACCTAACCTAACCTAACCTAACCTAACCTAACCTAACCTAACCTAACCTAACCTAACCTAACCTAACCTAACCTAACCTAACCTAACCTAACCTAACCTAACCTAACCTAACCTAACCTAACCTAACCTAACCTAACCTAACCTAACCTAACCTAACCTAACCTAACCTAACCTAACCTAACCTAACCTAACCTAACCTAACCTAACCTAACCTAACCTAACCTAACCTAACCTAACCTAACCTAACCTAACCTAACCTAACCTAACCTAACCTAACCTAACCTAACCTAACCTAACCTAACCTAACCTAACCTAACCTAACCTAACCTAACCTAACCTAACCTAACCTAACCTAACCTAACCTAACCTAACCTAACCTAACCTAACCTAACCTAACCTAACCTAACCTAACCTAACCTAACCTAACCTAACCTAACCTAACCTAACCTAACCTAACCTAACCTAACCTAACCTAACCTAACCTAACCTAACCTAACCTAACCTAACCTAACCTAACCTAACCTAACCTAACCTAACCTAACCTAACCTAACCTAACCTAACCTAACCTAACCTAACCTAACCTAACCTAACCTAACCTAACCTAACCTAACCTAACCTAACCTAACCTAACCTAACCTAACCTAACCTAACCTAACCTAACCTAACCTAACCTAACCTAACCTAACCTAACCTAACCTAACCTAACCTAACCTAACCTAACCTAACCTAACCTAACCTAACCTAACCTAACCTAACCTAACCTAACCTAACCTAACCTAACCTAACCTAACCTAACCTAACCTAACCTAACCTAACCTAACCTAACCTAACCTAACCTAACCTAACCTAACCTAACCTAACCTAACCTAACCTAACCTAACCTAACCTAACCTAACCTAACCTAACCTAACCTAACCTAACCTAACCTAACCTAACCTAACCTAACCTAACCTAACCTAACCTAACCTAACCTAACCTAACCTAACCTAACCTAACCTAACCTAACCTAACCTAACCTAACCTAACCTAACCTAACCTAACCTAACCTAACCTAACCTAACCTAACCTAACCTAACCTAACCTAACCTAACCTAACCTAACCTAACCTAACCTAACCTAACCTAACCTAACCTAACCTAACCTAACCTAACCTAACCTAACCTAACCTAACCTAACCTAACCTAACCTAACCTAACCTAACCTAACCTAACCTAACCTAACCTAACCTAACCTAACCTAACCTAACCTAACCTAACCTAACCTAACCTAACCTAACCTAACCTAACCTAACCTAACCTAACCTAACCTAACCTAACCTAACCTAACCTAACCTAACCTAACCTAACCTAACCTAACCTAACCTAACCTAACCTAACCTAACCTAACCTAACCTAACCTAACCTAACCTAACCTAACCTAACCTAACCTAACCTAACCTAACCTAACCTAACCTAACCTAACCTAACCTAACCTAACCTAACCTAACCTAACCTAACCTAACCTAACCTAACCTAACCTAACCTAACCTAACCTAACCTAACCTAACCTAACCTAACCTAACCTAACCTAACCTAACCTAACCTAACCTAACCTAACCTAACCTAACCTAACCTAACCTAACCTAACCTAACCTAACCTAACCTAACCTAACCTAACCTAACCTAACCTAACCTAACCTAACCTAACCTAACCTAACCTAACCTAACCTAACCTAACCTAACCTAACCTAACCTAACCTAACCTAACCTAACCTAACCTAACCTAACCTAACCTAACCTAACCTAACCTAACCTAACCTAACCTAACCTAACCTAACCTAACCTAACCTAACCTAACCTAACCTAACCTAACCTAACCTAACCTAACCTAACCTAACCTAACCTAACCTAACCTAACCTAACCTAACCTAACCTAACCTAACCTAACCTAACCTAACCTAACCTAACCTAACCTAACCTAACCTAACCTAACCTAACCTAACCTAACCTAACCTAACCTAACCTAACCTAACCTAACCTAACCTAACCTAACCTAACCTAACCTAACCTAACCTAACCTAACCTAACCTAACCTAACCTAACCTAACCTAACCTAACCTAACCTAACCTAACCTAACCTAACCTAACCTAACCTAACCTAACCTAACCTAACCTAACCTAACCTAACCTAACCTAACCTAACCTAACCTAACCTAACCTAACCTAACCTAACCTAACCTAACCTAACCTAACCTAACCTAACCTAACCTAACCTAACCTAACCTAACCTAACCTAACCTAACCTAACCTAACCTAACCTAACCTAACCTAACCTAACCTAACCTAACCTAACCTAACCTAACCTAACCTAACCTAACCTAACCTAACCTAACCTAACCTAACCTAACCTAACCTAACCTAACCTAACCTAACCTAACCTAACCTAACCTAACCTAACCTAACCTAACCTAACCTAACCTAACCTAACCTAACCTAACCTAACCTAACCTAACCTAACCTAACCTAACCTAACCTAACCTAACCTAACCTAACCTAACCTAACCTAACCTAACCTAACCTAACCTAACCTAACCTAACCTAACCTAACCTAACCTAACCTAACCTAACCTAACCTAACCTAACCTAACCTAACCTAACCTAACCTAACCTAACCTAACCTAACCTAACCTAACCTAACCTTTTTTTTTTTTTTTTTTTTTTACGTTGGGAAATGCGTTACGCATACCACGCCGCCCGGGGGGACGACGTGGTTATGTGGGACTCCCCGGGTGTCGCCACCCGGTATACCCACTAAAACCCAACGGTGTTCCATCTCGTCCACTGTGTTGCCGGGACCCGGGAATCGCCGAAGCATACTTCCGCGACCCGGCAGTGGATGGCCTGTTAGGCCCCGCCTCGTTCAGGATGAGTGGCGTGCGCGGAACACGCACGCAACGCCGACTCGAGCCAGATGGTAAGTGGAACGACAGACTCCCCCGAGTCTGCCGCCCGTGGCTCCTACGGTGATGGTCTCCGTAGTTGCGCCCTCTCGGGTCTTATCGTCCCTGGGTCTCCCCTGATGTGCCCTCCTCCTCAAGTCCAGTGCACACAGGGAGAGACCCGCATCGTTGTTAGGGCGGTAGATGGCCGACATCCGCCCGCCGTCTCCGCCCTGGTCGTCTGCGGCGCGCGGGATCAGTGGAAGTTGCTTCCCTCATCCGCTCCGCATCCTCCTTGGCCCGCATCACAGCCTCACAGAAAGTGAGAACTGTTTTCCACGACCTCTCGCTGTCAACCATGGCATGGACCACAGCGGGCAGCGAGAGGTCGCGCCCCACCACAACGCCAAGTTCGACGCGCTGCTCCGCCCAGGCTGGACACTCTTCCAACGTATGTTGGGCCGTGTCCACGAGGCAGTTGTCACAATGGTGACATCTAGCGGTTGGTTCCCTCCCGATCAAGTGCAGATACTTTCCAAAGCATCCATGCCCGGAAAGCATCTGCGACAATCGGTATGTGAGGGAACCGTGCCGCCTGTCCACCCACTGGATCAGCACGGGACGTACTGCCTCGACCACTCTCAGGCCAGCACTAGGCGTTTCCAGCCTGCGCTGCCACTCCTCCAGAGCTGCCTGGCGCAGCTCTTCTCGTCGGCCCTCTACCTCCCTTGGGGCTGGATAGGCTCCTTGGGAACGCGCCTCCTCACGCCAGTGGAACACTGACGCGAGGGCCCTCGCGTCCAAGTCCCATGGCAATGTTCCTGCCAGTAGGCAGGCCGCCTCGTGGGATAGTGTGCAGTACCCCCTGGCCACCCTGATCGCTATCGTTCTCTGCGAACTTCGCAGGAGAGCGATGGTACGGCGATTCAGGGTGTCTGCCCAGATGGGGGCCCCGTAAAGGGCCATGGACCGCACGACTCCCATGTACAGTCTCCTACAGGCATTGCCAGGGCCCGAAATATTCGGGAGGAGCCTGCTAAGTGCCGACGCAGCAGCCGAGAGCTTTGGTGCTAAGCGGCGGAAGTGGGGCTCGAAGCACCATCTGCTGTCCAACACCAGACCCAGGTACTTTATGTTGGGCAGTACCTCAATGGGGACGCCATCCACCACAATGCTCGCCCCAGCCGGCGGCTTGTTGCGAGGACCATGGAAGGACATGGCCTCAGACTTGTTGAGAGCCACCTCCAAGCCAAGTCGGCGGATGCGGCCCACAACATGTGCTACACCGGCTGTGGCAAGCATCATGCACTCTCGGTGCGTGCCTGCCTGAGCCGTGACCAGCGTGTCGTCCGCGTAACAGGTCACGCGAACGCCACTGAGAAGCACCCCCCGCAGCACCCAGTCATAGCCGATGTTCCACAGGAGTGGCCCTAGGACCGACCCCTGTGGAACACCGCACGACATATTGTGCCTGCGCCATCCATCTCTGCCAGGGTAGGCAACTTCTCGCTCGTGGAGGTAGTCTCCGATCGTGCGGCGGAGGTAAGAGGGCACCCGATGGTATCGGAGAGCCTCTCTTATGCAGCTCCATGGGATGGTGTTGAACGCATTGGCGATGTCTAGTGACACCGCCAACACCACCTGCCCCCTGGAAACTGCATTCTCCGCTATGGCCCTCACCGCGCTGATGGCCTGGATTGTAGACCTGCACGGGCGAAAACCGAACTGGTTTTCGTCCAGGTCCGGTCCAGTGTCATCCATGTGCTGAATGAGGCGCATTGTTATTAGACGCTCAAAGAGCTTTGCAGCCTCATCCAGCAGCACGATCGGACGGTACGCGGAGGGGGAATCAGCAGGCCGACCATCTTTCCTCAGGAGGACCATTCGACCGGATTTCCACAGCCGAGGAACCCTGCCCTGCCGGAGGCAGGCGTCGAACAGTCCTCTGAGTCTCTCCGCGTATTGCTCCTCCGCTATGACCCACACGCGTCCAGGAACACCGTCTGGTCCCGGGGCTTTGCTCCCTTTGGCTCGAAGCCGAAGAATAGCAGCCCCGATCTCCCCCAGGCTGACATTCGGGGTGTCCTCTTCGTCCTCCTCGTCCTCCTGCCAGGGAGGCACCATCGCTGGCGGCGTGTGTTCCTCTCTGTCCGGGAACAGGGAGGAAACCACGGTCTCCACGAATCCAGGCTCAAGGGTTTGAGTCAGGGGGGGTGTCCAGGGGCGGATTTTATTCCTCACTACGAGGTAGGGGCGTCCCCATGGATCCCGGTCCAGATCTTCCAGCATCACCCTTCTGCTCTCAGCCTTGGCTTCGTCGATAGCAATCTTCAGCGCCAGCTTGGCGCTTCTGTAGCTATTGGCGAGGACTTCTTCCCTGGCTTCATCTCGTCTCCTCCGTCGACGTTGACGGGAGTACTGGCGTCGCGCGAGGACGCACGCAGTGCGTAGCTCCTCAATACTCGCTGACCACCAGTACACCTGTCTTTTCGCGGAAGGTGGTCGCGCTCGCGGCATCGCAGCGTCGCAGACGCGCGTTATCGAGGCACGCAGATTCACCGCTTGCTCGTCCACGTCGACCACCGTGTTCTCCTCTGTGTGTGGGGAGACCCATCCTTCCACGAGAGCAGCCTCAATGAGAGCGTCCTCATCCAGCCGCTTCAAAGCCCACCTCGGACCATCGCCCAAGGTTGAACGGGTGCCTACACCGTGGGTCATCGACGGGGGAGACACATCGAGACGGATGTATTTGTGGTCCGATAATGTCTCGTCCTCGAGGACCCTCCACTCGACGACGCGTCTTGCTACAGCGGGGCTGGCAAAGGAGACATCCACTATAGACGAACCTTGCCAGCGCACACATGTAGGTGTTGTGCCTCTATTTAACAGGCACAAGCCCGCTGCCGTTGCCCACTCCTCCAGCACCTCACCCTTCGGCTCTGTCGCTGGGCAGCCCCACGCCACACTTTTGGCATTGAGGTCGCCCAGCAACAAAACCGGAGCGGGATGATTCCGCAGAATCAGCGTCTCAATCTCCCCTAGAAACCTCTCGAACTCGGAGAGAGTCTTGTTTGGGGAAAAATAGACCCCAATGGTCAAAATTCCCCCAATCAGAGCCGCCACGCTTCCCCGACCCTTCGCTACTTTCTCGAAGGGCGGGGAGCCAGCTGATCCCCGCGACACCAATGCTACGGAGCCATCACTGGCCCCCGCCCAGTGACTCCCATCTGGTATCAGATAGGGCTCCGCTACTACCGCCACCTGTATCTCCCACTGCGCCATGCTCTGCATCAGCAGGTCCTGAGCTCTGGCGCAGTGGTTGATGTTCGCCTGTAAGTAGCGAAGAGCCATCACTTATTAGGAGCTGGTGTGCTGTCCTCCTCCATCGCCTCCATCTGCTCTACCCTTTCGGGCGCAGATGTCTGGCGTTCAGGTTGTGAGGGACCTGGTTTTTCCCTCACAGCTAGCCTCCCTTTTCGTAACGGGGAAGTGCAAGATTTGCCCCCCATCACGTGATCCGCCCGTTTTTGTGCCGTGGCGCACGCTGCACAGTGCGGCTTTTCTGTGCATTGAGCACTCTTATGCCCCGGTTTACCGCAGCGGTAACATACATTACTGCGGTCATCCGATCCAGCACATTGTGCACGCACGTGTCCCCTCTCCATGCAGCGATAGCATCTCAGGGGTCTGTGTTCTAGTAGCTTGACAGCTACTGACACCCAACCCACGAGCAATCGTTGCGCCTCCGCCAGTTTTTTGGCGGCCATCACCGGGCAACGTAGCCAAACGGTGCCAAGTCCCGATCCATCGGTGCGGATTTCACCGCACTTTATAGCCCCCTCCGAGCAGCTTCCAGACTTCGCAACGGCCGCAATCACCTCTTCCATCGTGGTGGAATCATCCAGACCGGACAGTCGCACTTCCGTGCATCTGACCGGTCTAGATATCCGTATGTCCTCGGCGCTGAAAATGCCTCTGAGTTTTTCAGCAAGAACATCCGCCTTGCCCTCGTTGTTTGCTCCCGGCAACTCGAGCATTCGCGCCCCCGTGGCGGCTCTCCGGAAGCGGAGGGCTTGTATGCCAAGGCTGGCCAGATCTATCTTGCTCTTGGCCTCAGCAAGCACCTTTGCATACGTGGCTCCCTTCTCCTCTGCCTGGGGGCAGATGGTGACCACCACAGCCGCAGAGCGGGGTGGCTTCAACTTTGAAGCCTTGTGCTCCATGGTGGGTCCCTCCTCTGCTGGTCTTGTGACCTTCGTCGCTGCAGCCTTGCCCTTCTTCCCACGTTTCACCACCGTGGACCACATTTGGTCAGTCACAGATGGAGCTGGTGGGGGTTGAGCGCGGGTAGTCGTTTGAGGTTGACGACTAGCCATCGCCTGAGGCTGTGAGCGAAGCTCCTTCGAGGGCTGCGAGCGAGATGCAACCGAGGGCTGCAATTGTGGGCTCGTCGCAGAAGATTCCTTCGCGGGTGCCTTCTGGCCTTTCCCCTTCCCTTTGCCCTTGCCTTTGCCTTTGCTCTTCTGGGCAGAAGGCGCCGGCGTTTGGGGCAGCCGGTCAGGGGCCCTCTCCCTTTGCATCACTGCAGTTGCCTGCTTGGTTGCTGCAGCAGCAGTGGACCGCGTCGTCCGTGCCGGAGCCGGGGCGGAGGATTGCGAGGTTGATGGGACGGGGGCCTTTGAAGGGCCCGGCACTGCGCTGGTCTCCATCTTCCTGTCCGCCGCCAGTGGAGGACGAATCCGCTTCTCCGGCAACAAGCGTCCCTCCAGAGCCTCGAACCGTGCACTCACCATAGTACCTACTTGTACCATGATGGACCGCACCAGTTCCTCTGTTGTCTGAGGCATTCCCTCGGTTGGCTGGGGCGTCCGCTCCACCACCGGAGCCGGAGCTATCCGTCGCTCAGCACGCTCTAGGCCAGCTCGCAGATCCGCGACCTCCTTACGGAGGTCCGCGAGTTCGGCCTCTTGACGGCTGCATCGAGCCTGAAGTATTCGTGTCTCGGTGGACACACTTCGCGCTGCGCTCACGTCAACAGCCATCCGCAGGAAATCCACCGCCTCGTTGAGGTCCCGCTGGTAGGTTCCCTTAAGCCTGCCAGAGTTCTTAGACACTCTGGAGACCGTGTCTAAGAACTCCTGCGCCCTCTCCCTGAGAGTCTCCGTTGGGAGTTCCTCCACATTTCTGATGGAGGAGGTTTTGGGTTTAGAGGCACTGGTCGAGCGCTTCTTCCCTCCCTCCATCTCCTCCTCAGCCGTCGCCGCAAAGTCCTGCTCTTGCAGGGCTTTCAGGTCCTTTTTGGCCTTTTCAAGACCAACGTGTGCCCCAGTTGACGTGGGGCGTCCGCGACCTCTTTTGGGTGGTGCCTTTAACCAACGGCTTTTGCCGTCAAAGAGCACAGGAGACTCTGGGTCCGAGATCGAACCAGGGTCTTCCCCCAGAGGCCGTTTGGCCGCTCGTGTAAAGTAGCCGCTGCTGCGCGGCTCCTGCTGGTGCTCGGATGACGGAGCCATTTCTGGGTGGGCAGAACCCAGGGATGACTCAATGTCTTCGAGCGATGCGCATCTTGCGCTGTCCTTTCGCATGCATCCATTTCCGTTATCGTCGCCAAGGTCGTCGTTTTTGTTGAGGTCCGAAGTTTTAGTTTGGGTTTTAGAAGAAGAAAAAACAAGATGAATATTAGACGCCGTTTTGATTCCCACGAGTAGGAGGGATCTACGTGGTCCACCCGGGCAGTGCCCTCTGTACCCGGGTAACCCTACTACACCTGGGGGGCGGGTGGTCCCCAGGGTTGGCCGCTAGCGGGTGGAGTTACCCCCTCCACCACCTGCAAGCAGGCGCCCCGACGTCGCGCTAGGCCCAGAGGCACCACTACGCCGGGACTTTGGGGAATTTTTTAATGAGGTTGTCTCCTCTTGGGCCGGCCGGTTAAGGCAAGCCCCTTGGTCCCGGGTCGAGCCGCGAGACATGACCACGTCTCTGCCCGGGGAAACAAGTTTGTCTGGCGGTGGCCGAAACCTGTCCATCAGCCATGTCTTCATGTCTGATGAACCCGCCGTACCAAGGCGTCTCCGCCTCCCGCTAGTAATTTTTTCAGAGGTTTTCTTCCTCGCGGCCCTCTCCACTCGAAAGTGGAGACGGCCCCCGGCCCTGCAGACGCAGGGTTACGGGTCGGGCCGGCGGTGGTCGAAACCATTGCCCGGCATTACTGCCGGACCCGCCGCCCCTCGGAGTTGGGTCGAAGTCCGGATTCCTCTGCCCTCTGCCCGAGCAGAAGAGCACGGAGTGCGACCCATCTCCGCCGATTTTGGTCCGCGCCGGCCGAGGCCGGTACCCCCCATATCTGGGGGGCATTCCCCTATCCGCCACCTGGGGACGCGCCCGATGGGAGATCGGTTACTCCACACGGGAACCTAACCTAACCTAACCTAACCTAACCTAACCTAACCTAACCTAACCTAACCTAACCTAACCTAACCTAACCTAACCTAACCTAACCTAACCTAACCTAACCTAACCTAACCTAACCTAACCTAACCTAACCTAACCTAACCTAACCTAACCTAACCTAACCTAACCTAACCTAACCTAACCTAACCTAACCTAACCTAACCTAACCTAACCTAACCTAACCTAACCTAACCTAACCTAACCTAACCTAACCTAACCTAACCTAACCTAACCTAACCTAACCTAACCTAACCTAACCTAACCTAACCTAACCTAACCTAACCTAACCTAACCTAACCTAACCTAACCTAACCTAACCTAACCTAACCTAACCTAACCTAACCTAACCTAACCTAACCTAACCTAACCTAACCTAACCTAACCTAACCTAACCTAACCTAACCTAACCTAACCTAACCTAACCTAACCTAACCTAACCTAACCTAACCTAACCTAACCTAACCTAACGAACTTATTTTCGCCCCTAACATACGTAAAATTTCAGACTTTTTGGCGTTAATAGCTTTTAATTATCTAGCTACAGCATTCGGCATCATAAAATCTTAGTTTCAGCTACATTTCAGGAACTGAAAAATATTTTTCAAAAAATTTCATACAAAATTTTTTCTTTTTATATTTTCGATACGTTTATTTTTACTTTCGGTTATAGTGTTTTATTACGATCCCAATTGATTGGTTTCAGCAAAATTTCAGGACATTTTATTCAAAAAACTTTAAATTCTCATACAAATTGTACCAAAAATTCAGTTTTTTCAAAATTTTCAACAGTTTTTGTATGGTCGCATCCCCCAATTTTGACACCATCTGAAGGGTTTTTGCGCCCCCTTTCAGGAGACACCCTGCTTGTCGCGATACGAGCGCTGGAAAGCAAAAATTTTGCCCTCCCACCCACCCATTCTCTTTTACCTAAGAAGAGTGAGTCAATATTCATGAACAAAATTTTTTACGGAAATAGGTTATTTCATTACTGACTAAACAAATTGTGTACTTACAGACCGTAGACACCGTCCCGGCAGTCATTGACACCGGTTACTATACCGTTGACCCCGTTGCACTCTCGTTGAACCGCACCTGAAAAGGAAGAAAAATAAATTAATTACCTATTGGTATAGAAACTGTATACTTACCAACCGTAGACACCGTCCGGGACGTCGCTGACACTGTCGTAGACTAAGTTGACCTCGTTGAACCGCACCTGAAAATAAAAGAAGGGCTTAAATAATATTTTTAAGAAATTGACTACTTTTTAGACATTGTCGAAATCATCGACACTACTTTATACTATATTTTATTTTAAATATACACACCATTTATTATTGTTTTATAAAACTTATACAAACTTTACTATTAATCTACACTTATATAGACGAATTCCCCTGAAAACTAGTTAAACCAAAATGTTTGGCATTAGAACCCCGTTAAAAGAAACCGCAATTGATACGCAAAAACGATCGTCTCCAGCAGAACGGGGAGTTGTTACTGAGAAGGCAGGTCCCTCAACACAAACTCAGAACAAGACAGCTGTTCGGCGGAGCATTGGCGAGATTGAGGCCAGGCTGAAGTCGCCTCTAGCCCCAAAACGAGCAACAAGCCAGGAGAAAAGAGCCGAAAACCCTAAGGTGTTGGTCTACAAGAGTAGAGTGACCGAGGCAAAGGCTCATCTCATGAAGGCAAAGCTGCAAATTAACAACAGCCGAAATCTCAAAAGTGAGATTAAGAACGACGTGCTAGAAGCGGTAGAAAAACTCTACAATCTGGTCAAGGAAGCAGAAGAGGGAAGGACCTATGGAAAGGAAGAGAAGGGAAAAGTGAGTAAGCTACCTGAGCAGCCAAATAAAACAGATATAGAAGAAGAACGGAGGATGGTAACGAGACAGGAAGAAGAACTGATAAAAGAGATGAAAGAACACAGAAAACTGCTGCAGGAAAACAAAGAAGAGATGGAGAGACTCAACCAGATCTTATTGAAGCAACAAGAAAGGACGTACGCGAGTGTAGCGGCTGGTTCACCCAGAAAACGGGGTCTGGACGAGCCGGCCATGCACTCGGTAGTGATCACATCGAATGACGAAAATGAGACTGGTGAACAGGTGTTCGAAAAGTTAAGAAGAGTCGTAAACGCGACAGAAGAAGGAGTCAGAATAGATAAGATCAGGAAAGCAAAAGACAGAAAAGTAATTGTAGGATGTAGGAATCGGGAGGAGATCAGAAAGGTTAAGGATAGAATAGAAAGGACAGGAGGAGAACTGAACGTAGAGGAGATCGCAAATAAAGATCCACTTATCATCATTCGCGGCGTCCTGCAAAGCAACTCCAATGAAGATATCCTAAGAGCCATCAAAATGCAAAACAAGCATATTATTAAGGACGTGCTGGCTGAAAATGACCGGATGGAAATTAGATTCCGAAAGAAAACGAGGAATCCCCTTACAGCTGACGTAGTCCTGAGGGTTTCTCCACAAATCTGGAGAAAACTGACCGACGCGGGGGCTGTACACATCGACCTCCAGAGACTCAGAGTGGCGGACCAGTCCCCCCTAATACAATGCTCGCGCTGTTTAGGGTACGGCCATGGGAAGAGCTTCTGCCTGGAGCAAACTCCAGATGTGTGCAGCCACTGCGGCGGTCCACACCTTAGGACTGAATGTCCAGCATGGGTTGCAGGAGATATTCCCAGCTGCATAAACTGCCAGAAGGCAAAGATGGATCGAATCGATCACAATGCGTTTAGTGCCGACTGTCCTGTGAGAAGGAAACGGGAGGCACTGGCGAGATCCACCGTAGCATATTGCTAAGGTGGCCACAAGCAGAGGCAGGACAATTGAAAACGGTGGAAATCTGGTCACATATAGAGCGGTTCAAGCTAACCTCCAGAGGAGCCAACTGGCAACTTCAGAGTTGATGATGGAAGCGGCAAAAAGGAAACTGGCATTTGCCCTGCTCCAAGAACCGTATATCGGTAACACAGGTAGGCTGAAAAACTTCCCTGGGGTCCGAACTGTCCAAGGAAATGGCAATCGTGACGTGGTAAACAAGTCGGCCATCGTCCTTTTTGACGACAGGATCGATATCACCCTCTGTCCAAACTTGACCACACAAAACATCGTCACAGCCAAACTTAGGACAGGGACCTGGGAAGTTGGGGTGATTTCAGCCTACTTGGAGGGAGACAAGCCAATAGAGCCATATCTGGAGTTGCTCAGTAAGATATTAAGAGAGATAGGGACAAAATATCTGCTTCTTGGAGGGGACGTTAACGCATGGAGTGCGTGGTGGGGTAGCGAGAGTAGTGATCACAGAGGCGACATACTTGCGGGAATGCTAGAGGAAGCCGAGCTGCAGATACTCAACCGAGGTTGTGAGCCCACCTTCGACACGATTAGGGGAGGCAAACGCTATACCAGCTGCGTCGATGTGACCACTTGCTCCACGGACATGCTCGGACGAATAGAGAACTGGAGACTAGACGGAGGTTTGACGAGTTCCGACCACAAGGCGATTCTGTTTGACATAAATATGGAAAAAGGAAAAGGAATAGATATAAAGAGAACAACTAGGAAGTACAGTACAAAAAAGACAAATTGGAGTCAGTTTCTTGAGAAACTAACCCATATTTGGAAGGAATGTAAAATAAATAAAGAAGAAATAGATAATATAGACACTAAAGAGAAATTGGACAGGATGACAGAGAAGGTAACGAAAACAATAACAGACACTTGTGACGAAACAATACCTAAAGTCGGAAAGAGAAAACAAACAGAATTGCCTTGGTGGACGGAGGAACTTACCAAACTGAAGAAGGAGGTGACCACGAGGAGGCGTAGAATAGGATGCGCCGCCCCTGTTCGCCGAGCATGGGTCGTGAAGCAATACCTGGAAGCGAAGGAAAGATATCAGCGGGAAGAGGAGATGGCTCGGACGACTAGCTGGAAGAGCTTTTGTGGAAGGCAGGACCGTGAGAGCATGTGGGATGGGATCTACAGGGTGATAGGCCGCATAACCGCTAGAGACGAGGACTTACCGCTCACTAACAACGGAGCAGTCTTGGGAGCCGAGGAGTCTGCAAGTCTGTTGGCAGAAACCTTCTACCCGGAAGATGACGCCAACAATGACAATGCAGACCACAAGCGAGTTCGCCAAATGGCTGAAGTGGCAAACAAAAAGGCGCATGATGACCCATGCGACCCCCCGTTCACTGTAGAGGAACTGGAGTGGGCGACTTCGAGCTTTAACCCCAAGAAGGCCCCAGGACTTGATGGTCTCACAGCGGACATTTGTAAGGCGGCTGTTGCCCTGGACCCACATGTTTTCTTGTCACTCTGCAACAAATGCTTGTCCCTTTCTCACTTTCCCACCATCTGGAAAGAGGCGGTAGTGGCAGTACTGCGCAAGCAAGGAAAGGATGACTACACGCACCCCAAATCTTACAGACCTATAGGACTGCTGCCTGTCCTGGGTAAGATCTTGGAAAAGATGTTGATTCGTCGTATCCGATGGCACACTCTGCCGAACATGAGCCGGCGTCAGTTTGGCTTCACACCGCAGCGCAGCACCGAGGACTCCCTCTATGTCATGATACAGCACCTGAAAAAAGAACTTAAAGCTAAAAAGATAACAACTATGATATCACTTGACATAGAGGGGGCCTTCGATGGCGCATGGTGGCCTGCCATGCGCTGCAGACTGGCCGAAACCCAATGCCCGAAAAACCTCAGATGCCTAGTAGACAGTTATCTGTCAGATAGGAAGGTGAGGGTAAGGTACGCCGGAGCAGAGTGTGTCAGGATTACGACGAAAGGATGCGTGCAGGGATCAGTGGGGGGCCCAACGTTCTGGAATTTACTTCTGGATCCCCTACTGAAGGAACTGGAGGAGCGGGGCGATTACTGCCAGGCCTTTGCAGATGATGTGGTCCTGATTTTCTCGGGTGACACAACAGCTGAAATCCAAAGACGTGCCAATGCCGCCCTCGCCCACGTCCGGGAGTGGGGAGTCAAAAATAAGCTCAAATTTGGACCTCAGAAAACTAAGGCGATGGTCATTACCAACAAGCTTAAATATGATTCCCCACTCCTGAGCATGGGCGGGGTAGACATTGGCATGTCCGGTGAGATAAAAATACTGGGCCTCACAGTTGACGACAAACTGACGTTTAACTCACACGTGGCAAACGTCTGCCGCAAGTCGTTAAATCTGTATAAACAGCTGTCGAGAGCCGCAAAAATCCACTGGGGTTTAAAGCCCGAGATAATTAGGACCATATACACGGCGGTGGTCGAGCCGACCATTCTGTACGCAGCTAGCGCTTGGGCACCGGCTACTAACAAGTTGGGCATAAGGAAGCGATTTGACGAGGTACAGCGTGGCTTCGTGCAAAAAATATTAAAAGCCTACAGGACGGTCTCTCTAAATTCTGCCCTAGTACTTGCAGGGCTCCTGCCCTTGGATATTAGAGTCCGAGAGGCAGCCTCACTGTATGAGGCTAAAAAAGGCTACTCCCTGCAGGTACTGGGAGACAGAGACATTGAGAGGCCGGTGGCTTTCACAGAAGTGACGCACCCCGCTGAGCAGGAGGGACTGAGGTTCACATGTCTGGTGGACGGTGAAGCAATGAGACAGTACGACAATGACGGATTGAAGATCTATACCGACGGTAGCAAAATTGAGGGGAAAGTCGGAGCGGCGTTGACCATTTGGAACGAAGGTAGGGAGATTAGTACCCGGAAATTTAAACTGGATCATTGCTGCACCGTGTACCAGGCTGAGCTTCTGGCGCTGTCTGCGGCGACAGAACAGGCCCTAAAAAGCGCGGCGTCTATTTGCAATATCTACTGCGATTCGAGGTCTGCACTAGAAACTGTAGTTGGTGGACATTCCCTCCACCCCCTTGCGATAAAAACCCGCGAAAACATTAAAAAAGCTAGACTTCGGGGTAAAACAACTGAGTTGTTTTGGGTCAAAGCCCACGTGGGTCTGGAGGGAAACGAAAGGGCGGATGAGCTTGCAAAGGACGCCGCGCTAAACCGCAAAACAAGGCCCGACTATGATAGCTGCCCGGTCTCATTCGCCAAGCGACAAATCCGCTTGGAGTCGCTCGGCGAATGGAACCAGCGCTACAGGATGGGTGAAACTGCATCTACCACAAAAGTGTTTTTCCCGGATGCCATTCAGGCCTACGGCATTATAAAAAAGATGCAGTTTGATCCTGTGGTGGTGCAGGTCATGACGGGACACGGCGGGTTCTCCGAGTACTTGAATCGCTTCAAGTGCAAGGAGAACCCGGCGTGCATCTGTGACCCAGACGCAGAGGAAACCATACTGCATATAATCACAGACTGCCCAGTATATGGAAAAGAAAGAATGGACATAGAAATAGAATTAGGAATAGAAGTAAAGCAAGAGAACATCAGTGAAATAATGTGTGACAAAAAGAGACGGGATAGATTCATAGAGTATTGCAAGGAAATAGCTATAAAAGTAATTAAAAGGAACAAGTAACAAACAAGGACTGAATTTTACAAATTAATAAAAAAGAGAACGTAACAGGATAACATATAGAATAGCAAAAATACAGGAAAGAAAACAGGCTCTGATCTCCATGTCAGGGGAAATTCGTTTTTATTAAAAAAAAAAAAAAAAAAAAAAAAAAAAAAAAAAAAAAAACCTAACCTAACCTAACCTAACCTAACCTAACCTAACCTAACCTAACCTAACCTAACCTAACCTAACCTAACCTAACCTAACCTAACCTAACCTAACCTAACCTAACCTAACCTAACCTTTTTTTTTTTTTTTTTTTTTTTTTTTTTTTTTTTTTTTTAACGTTGGGAAATGCGTTACGCATACCACGCCGTCCGGGGGGACGACGTGGTTATGTGGGACTCCCCGGGTGTCGCCACCCGGTATACCCACTAAAACCCAACGGTGTTCCTGCCTGCACCATTTGATGGGACGCGGGGGCGCGCGAGCATTCGTCCGCAAACCCATCGGTGCTCGTCCGTTTCCGGACCCTGCCTTGGTGCGTGTGGTCACACGTACACTTCTTGTTAAGCAGTTTGCGAGGAACACGATCGCAAACCGCTTCTTCCAGGAAGGCCCATGTGCGAACAGCGAATCCCCCGATTCGCCGCCCGCGGGCCTAACCTAGGTTTGGAGAAGGTGAGCATATGCTCTCCTTCTTCTCCCTGTTCTTCTCCGGCGGATCGGAGCCGAGAGGGGATCGTCCTCCCTTATTCGCTCCGCTGTCTCCTTCTGTGCCACCACGTCCTCACAGAAGGAGACCACAGCATCCCAGGATCTCTTGCTTCCGACCATAGCTCTCACCACGGCCGGAAGAGAGAGATCGCCTCCCACTACAGCAGTGAGAGCAGACCTCTGCTGAGCCCATGCAGGGCATACCGCCAAGGTATGTTCTGCCGTGTCTTCACTGCAGGTGCAGTGATGGCAGATCGTCGTTGGTTCCCTACCGGCTACGTGGCACAAGTATTTGCCGAAGCTGCCGTGCCCAGATAGAATTTGCACGAGCCGGTAGGTGAGTGAGCCATGGCGCCTGTTCACCCATTCCTGTAGGACTGGGCGGATGGCGCTGATGGTTCTTACGCCAGCCTTAGGCTCTTCGAGCCGTTCTCTCCATTTCTGTAGGAGTCGACGCCGAACTTGTCGTCTCCATCTCATCAGTTCGTCGGCAGCCAGATCTTCGGCTTGCCTGTCTTCCTCCACAGCCCTCTGTCTCCTGTCATATGTCTCAGCCAGCAGCTCGGCATCTAAGTCCCATGGGGGAGTGCCGGCCAAGACACAGGCAGCCTCATGTGACACGGTGCGGTATGCTCGAATGGCTCTGACCGCGATGACCCGTTGTGCCCTGAACAACAAGGTCAGATTTGGGCGCGTCAGAGCTTCGACCCACACCGGTGCCCCATAGAGCGCCATAGACCTCACGACGTTGACGTACAGTCGTCTGCAGGTCATATTTGGCCCACCCAGATTAGGCAGCAGTCTTCCGAGAGCAGATGCGGCTCCGACGAGCTTGGGAGCTAGTCGTCGAAAATGCTCTCGGAAGTCCCATCTCCCGTCCAGATGTAGGCCAAGATATTTCATCTGAGGCCTGACTGGGATACGGACCTCTCCAATTAGAATGCTGGAGTCTGGAGGCGGCCCCCTCCGAGGTCCATGAAAGCATAGAGCCTCAGTTTTGTTGAGGGCCACCTTCAGACCCAGCCTTCGTATCCGCCGGATAACAGCAGCACAACCCTCAGTGGCAAGTTCTGCTGCCTCTTCATAGGTTCGCCCACGTGCCGTAACGAGTGTGTCATCTGCATAGCAGACGACACTGGTGCCAGATGGTATGGCACCACGTAGAGCCCAATCATATCCAATGTTCCACAGGAGCGGTCCAAGGACAGACCCCTGTGGAACACCGCATTTCATGGTCTTGCTCTGGATACGGCCGTCCCGTCCTGTATAAAGGATACGCCTACTGTGTAGGTAGGCCCCAATTGTGCGTCTCAGGTACAGAGGCACTCGGTGGTACCGGAGAGCCTCTTCAATGCACGAGAACGGCAGCGTGTTGAAAGCATTTGCAATGTCCAGGGACACCGCTAACAACACGCCACCTGATGCAACCGACTGGTCCGAGAGGGCTTTGACGCACTTAATGGCGTCGATGGTAGAGCGGCCCTCTCGGAAGCCGAACTGTTGGTTGGACAGATCGGGACCTACAGAATTCAGATGCTGGTTGATGCGGTGAGCAAGGATGCGCTCAAAGATCTTACCTGCATCATCCAGCAAGACAATGGGGCGATAGGCTGATGGGGATTCCTCTGGGCGTCCCTCTTTTCTCAGCAGCACTAATCGCCCGTCCTTCCAGCAGCTTGGAAACTCCCTTGCCACTAGACAAGTATCGAGAATCCCGGTTAGGTGAGAACCCAATATGTCTAGTGCCATTGCTAAGGCTCTGCCAGGTACCCCATCAGGGCCTGGGGCAGTGGATTTGGCCCTTAATTTGCGCACCGCCCGATGCAACTCAGTTGGAGTTGTCAGAGGGATGTCCTCTCCTGCCTCTTCAATCTCATCCTCGTTGTGAGGGTTCGCCATGGTTGGGGAAGGGTGCTCCGGCCCGTCCGGGAACAGAGCCGTAACCACCTCCCCCAACAGCTGAGGTTGAAGAGTCTCAGTCAAGGGGGGTGCCTGTGGGCGAAGTTTATTCCTCACCGCACGATACGGGCGTCCCCATGGATCCTTGCTGAGATCATCCAGCATTGCTTTGCGCGCATCAGACTTGGCTTTATAGATGGCAAGCTGAAGGGCCTTCTTGGCCTCCAAGTAGAGGTCATGGAGCATCTGCTCCATTTCCTCGTCCCGGTGGCGCAGCCGGCGGTGTCTGGTGTAAGCACGACGCCTCGAGGACGCGACCGTACGGAGGTCAGCAATCTCCTGCGACCACCAGTACACCTGTCGTTTTGGAGGTCTGCGCTTGGCTCGAGGCATACTCGCATCGCAAACTTCGGTCATTGCCCTGCGAAATCTAAGGGCGGCCTCGTTCGCGTCTACTGGCCCCAACGAACGCATCGTCCAGTCTTGGACGATAGAGGCCTCTATTAGGAGGTCCTCGTTGAGGCGAGTTTGCGACCACCTGGGAAAAGCCTGAGCCACGACATCCTGGGTTATCACGTCTCCAGAAGAGGAGGGAGATACCTCGAACCGAATGTATCGATGGTCTGATAGCGTTTCGAGGTCCTCCATGACCCTCCAATTCCGCACGCGCGATGAGAGCGCAGGGGTAGTGAACGTCAAGTCCACTATGGACCCACCCTGCGCTCTGACGCACGTGTTGACAGAGCCTTGATTGGCGAGCACAAGCCCACATCTTTGTGCCCAATCCTCCACTATCATGCCTCGGTCGTTGGTTGCCGGAGAACCCCAAGCCGTGCTCTTGGCATTGAAGTCTCCGAGCACCACCACGTTGACAGTAGAAGCACGAAGCACCACCATACCGACCCGATCGAAAAATGCCTCAAACTCTGAGATCGGCCTATTCGGGGAGAAGTATAGACCGATCACAGTGAGGTTGCCCCAGGTAGCCGAGACCAGCCCAGCTTCCCTGTGCCTGATGTTGAGTGGCAGGGCTGGGTAATTGCTTGAGGCGATGATGGCGACAGAGCCCTCAGGGTCCCCCGCCCAATTAGGTTGGGATGACACATAGTAGGGCTCTGATACGACCGACACGTCTATTGACCATTCCAGCATGGATTGCAGAAGGAGATCCTGCGCACCAGCGGAATGGTTGACATTCGCCTGGAGAAATTGGCATGGGGTGTACCGATCCATTAGTTATCGGTATCCATCGCCCGTGCAGGCGGCTGCCGAGGTTGTGCGACTGGAGCAGCTGGGGTCCTTGCAGCTGCTTTCTGTCCCTTCTTCTTCGGGGCCACGCATTGTCTCCCACCAATAGCGTGTCCTGCCGGTCTGCCTGCTTCGTGGCACAGTTGGCAATGAAGGGCCTCTGTGCAGTCTAACGACTTATGCCCCGGTTTGCAGCACCGGAAGCATAACTGGCTGCGATCTACCGATTGGCATTGGCGGCCAGTGTGTCCAATCTCCAGACACCGGAAGCATTGCATAGGCCTTGGCTCTAGCGACTGCACCCGGGCCGAACTCCACCCAACCAAAACATGTCCACTGTCCACCAGAGTTTTCGCAGCTGCAACAGGGCATTGTACTACAACGCTGCCAACGCCGAACAGTCCGACCTTAATAATGCCCACCTTAACATGGTCAGATGAGCATTTGCCTGTGTCGGCGATTGCAGCCGCGATGTCCTCTCTGGTGACAGAGTCGTCGAGACCTGTTATGCGCAGATCCGCACACTTTGTGGGACGCGCCACCCGGACAGTGTCTGGAAGGACATCCTTTAGTTTGGACGCCAGCTTATCCGCCTTGTCCTCGTTCTCGCTCCCAGTGATTTCGAGGACCCGTGCCCCCGTCGCGGCTTGCCGGAACTTGAGTCCAGCTATGCCGATGTCCTTCAGTTGGATTCTGTCCCTCGCACTGGAGAGCACCTTGTCGTAGCTGAGGCCCTGCTCCACAGCCTCAGGCTGCAACGTGATGACCACGGCAGCCGTGCGAGGTTGGCGCAACTTCACCTTCTTCTTGGGTTTTGGCTTCAACTTAGTGCTCGCCTGTGCGGGGACAGAGTTGGACTTCGGCGGTTGGGTCGCAGGTGTAGTTGCGACCTTCTTCTTTTTCCCTCCACGCTTCACCACCGTAGCCCATGTCTCCCCAGTCTGGGTTGATGGGGGCGGCGGCGGAGGAGGCGGCGGGTTTGGGACAGCGGCCTTTTTAGGCCCCTTACCCTTCTGCTTTTTAGCAGAGGCAACAGCACCCTGCGGAGGCTCAGCCTGCTTGGCCTGCTTGGGAGTAGCCGTAACAGGAGGAGGCGGAAGAGAGGACCGACTTGTCGAGGGAACGGGATCCGACCTCAGCGGAGGGCGCATCCGTTTCTCAGGCAAGAGTCGGTTTTCCAAATTCTTCAGCTTGGCATCGATCATGAAGCCGATGTCAAGCATCATGGAAGATTTGAACTCCTCCACGCTCCTGTCTTCCGTAGATCGGGTAGGAGTGCGAACCTGGTCCACGTCCGTACGCAGGCGAGCCACTTCCTCCCGTAAGGTCTCCAGTTGTTCGCGCAATTGCGCGTTCTCCGCTTGGAGCGCAGCTGTCTCCTCATTAGCAGTTCTCCCTTGGAGAGCCGCTGCCGCCTCTTTTATTTGTTCCGCAGCCACTTTGAGGACGCGGACGTAGGTACCCTTGAGATTTTTAGATTTGGTGGCTACTTGGAGTATTAGCTCCACACCATTCTCAACCCGCTTCTGCAGGGAGTCAGCTGGGATCTTAAGGGCTGACTTCAGGGTATTCGTCAACTCAATTTCGGAGTCCAGGTCCAGTTCGGCCTGTTTGGCCTTGACCAGTTCCTCCTTCGCTTTCGCGAGGCCAACATAATGCCCGGTAGTGGGCGGTCTTCCTCTGCCGCGTTTGGCAGTGCTTTTCACGGAGGATACAGCAGTAATGATGGAGCTGGCGCACGATTCGCCACTGCTGTCTGCCTCCGGAGCACATCGCTTGGCTCGTCGCCTGCCGCCGGCAACGGAGCCTCCGTCGGAGTACGAGATGGCAGTGTCCATACCGGAACAGTCGGATTCCGACCCCGATATGAGCACCGCTGTCCTCTCCGGTTCCTTCCTCTGCCCTTCCGGGCCTTTCGCCAAGCTCCCTCCAGCTCTGGCCTTATAAGTTCTGGGGGGTGCATTATCCTTCAACCCTCGGCTCTTGCCGCTAAGAGCCGCTGGTTCCGGGTCCAAAATCAACCCACCCTTCTGTATCCCCTTGCGGGGCCCTTCGACTGCGTCAGAGCAGCCACCTCTATCAACACTAGAGAATAGGGCCGCCTCCGGATCGGTGGAATCCACAGGCAGTTCCGTATTCTCCCCATATCGCGCGCAATCTCTTCCATATTCATCGCCAAAGTCGTCTACAAGATCGGTCCGTTTATTCTGGGTGTATTTTAAATCTATTAAATTAACAAAAGGTTTTTTATTGGCCATTCTATTTGTTAGTCCCACGAGAATGAGGGAAATAAACGGTCCACCCGGGCAGTGCCCTCTGTACCCGGGTAACCCTAATCCGTCTGGGGGGTCGGGCGGTACCCCAGCGTTGGCCGCTCGCTGCCGGAGATGTCCTCTCCGCCACCTGTAACAGGCGCTTCACGCCGCGCAAGGCCCTAAGGCGCCCCAGCGTGAAACTTTGGAGATTTTTTAGTGAGGTTTACTCCTCTTGGGCCGGCCGGTTAAGGCAAGCACCCTTGGCCCTGACTGTGCCGCGAGACATGACCACAGCAAGTCAAGGTAACAAGTTCGCCCGACAGTGGCCGAAGCCTGTCCATCAGTCGTGCATTGACGACCGATGAACCTGCCGCGCGTAGGCGTTTCCGCCTCCTCCCCTTGGATTTTTATAGAGGTTGTCTCCTCGCGGCCCCCTCCACTCAGTGTGGAGGCGGCCCCCGTTCCTGCGACCCCACCAAGTGCAGGTTTACGGGTTGCCCGACGGTGGCCGAAGCCGTTGCCCGCCCAGAGTTATCTGAGCGGACCCGCCGCGCGTTGGGTTCTTCTTAGCTTCACTGTGGAAGTGATATGGAGTAAGCGGCATTTCCAATCACTTCCACAGCTACTGAGCCCCCCCGCCACGACAAGGCGAGAACCCATTGGGGGGGAACCTAACCTAACCTAACCTAACCTAACCTTTTTTTTTTTTTTTTTTTTTTTTTTTTTTTTTTTTTTTTTTTTTTTTTTTTTTTTTTTTTTTTTTTTTTTTTTTAACGTTGGGAAATGCGTTACGCATACCACGCCGCCCGGGGGGACGACGTGGTTATGTGGGACTCCCCGGGAAACCCGGTATACCCACTAAAACCCAACGGTGTTCCTCCTCGCCGCCATGTGGCGGGGATGCGGGAACGCAATTGCACACAACCGCGTCCCCGCCGGCGGATGCCCTCTTGGGCCCAGCGCCTATGGGGGCGCAACAAGCGCCTCCCCCTCCGCCGAGGGCTGCCCGGAACACTTGGGCAGCCCTACAGCACGGGACCTATGTTGTGGACGGCGGTCCCCCGACCACCGTCCACAGGTCCCCGTTAGGGTGGAGCTGGATCCGTTTATCCAACGGTATCCATCCGCTCCACCCCGGCCTTCTTGGCCTTGGCCTTGGTCTTATTGGCCTTGCGTTTCCCTTTCGGTTTAGGGACGCTCATTGGGGCCTGGTTTCCCGGCTTGTTTGCCGCGGAAACACATCCTGCTCCACCGATTGCGTGCGTCGCCGGCTTGCCCGCAGTCTCGCAAACTGGGCAGTGGGGCTCGGCATCACAATCTCGTGCCCTGTGGTTCGGTTGACCGCAGCGGAAGCACAGTTGGCTGCGGTCGAACTCACAGGTGCACTTGACACCCATGTGGCCCGGCTCCAGGCAGCGGAAGCACCTCATAGGTCTTGGGCTGAGGAGCCTCGCTCTTGCCGTGGTCCACCCGACCTGGACCCGGCCGGAGCCGGCCACCTTTTTGGCCGCGGTGGCGGGGCAACTTACCCAAAGGGAGCCGTCTCCCCGCGGACCGATCACGATCCTGCCACACTTTATTGCGTCGGAGGAGCACCCTCCCTCCTTCGCAATGGCCTCCGCCACCTCAAAGGCATCGGCCGAGTCGTCCAGCCCCGTGATGCGGATTTCCGCCCGCTTCACAGGCCTGGCGACCCGGACCGCCTCAGGGCTCAGGACCTCCCTAAGCTTCCTGGCCAAGGAGTCCGCCTTCTCAGCTGAGGCCTCACCCCCGACCTCCAGCATGCGAGCCCCGGTCGCTGTCTTGCGGAACCCCAAGCTGCCGATCCCGAGGTCCGCAAGACGGACACGCTGCTTGGCGTCTGTGAGGATCGACGCATATGTGACGCCCCTCTCTTCGGCCCCTGGAACCAAGGTGAGCGTCACTGCAGCGGTTTTGGGCGTGCGGAGCCTCACCTTCGCACGCGCCGTGGACTGGGCCTTTGGCGGCTCTTTGGCCGCTTTGGCCGCCTTGGCCTTAGCCTTGGCCTTTCGGCCAACGACTGCCGTCCACGGCAGCTCCTCCGGGGCGGAGGCAGGCTGACGCCGTGCCTCTGCTGCCTCCTGTGCAGCCAGGCTCTTCTTCTTGCTCTTCCCCTTCTTTCCCGAAGAAGGGGGAGCAGAAGAGACCTGGCTGTTCGTGGGAGCCTCTTTGGCGGGCTTTGGCTTTGCGCCTGGCCCTGCCATGGGGCGGCCACTACCGCTTGCCGAGGCGACCGGGGCCCCTGCTGGCGCAGAGTGAGCAGGGTCTGCCTTGGCGCCTCTAACGTCCGCTGCGAGCGGAGGTCTCCTACGCGGCTCCGGGAGGAGACGGTCTTCGATCCCGGCCAACCGAGCGTTCAGCATATTGCCGAACATCTCAGCGTTGGCGCGGGCTGTCTCCTCCAGTATCTGCCGGAGGCTTGACTCCGAGCTCTGAGGCTGGGAGGGTCGCTGCCGCAACTCTTGCAAGTCGCGGCGCAGATCGGCGACTTCCCTCGTGAGCTTGGAGTTAGCGGCCTCCAGCCGCATGACCTCTTCGGACATCGTCCGCTCCCTAATTTGGGACACGGCCTCCTGAATGCCCCTCACCGCATCCTTTAGGGCCCGGACGTATGTGCCCTTCAGTTGTGAAGACTTCGTGGCAACCATAGTTATGGTCTCCAACGAAGTCTTCACAATGCCGGCTAACGCAGCGCTCGTCTGCTCCTCCTCTTGAGTTCCCAAGTGGGGGCTGGGCTGTAAAGAGGCCCTAGCCTCCCTCAGGTTCCGGGCCATTCCGGCCACCTCTGCTTCCGCCTCAAGCCGCAGACTTTCGGCCAGCTCCTGGTTGTATGCCGCCCTGGCTGCGGCCAGGCCGACATACTTGCCAGTAGAGGAGGGGCGGCCTCTTCCCCTTTTGGATCTGTGGCCCGCCCCCTCGAGGGGCGACCCAAGCGAATCCGTGTCTTCCGCCTCAGGGTCCGACCGGTTCCTTTTCAGGAACATCCTTCTCGATCCCGACATCTCCGACCCCACCGTCACCATGCTAGCACAGGAGGAGTCGTCCGAGTCTAGCATTGACTCATCCTCCCGGCCAGCGCGCCTCGCGGTGACAGGCGAGTCGCAGCGCGTTAGCACCACGCTCAGTCGCCTCTCTCTCTCGATTTCGGGTGCCCGATCCCTGCCGCTAAGGATCGGCCTCCCGAAGTCGTCTTCTCCCTCGTCTGTCCCCTTACAGGGACGAGTGGCGCAAGCGCCTTGGCCAGGGCGCTGCAGCGCTTCCGGGGTGGTGGATCCCGGTTGCGCCACAGTATGCCCCGCGAACTTAGTGTTCGCATGAAGGCCGGTTACCAACTGTGCCTGAGCACGCCTATTAATTACTCCCGTTCCATCATCTTTTCGCCCTATCTTTCTCAGCTCCGACGCATCGACTGTATTAGAATTGAAATTGTCCATTTTTAGTCCCACGAGTATGGGGGAAAGGGTGGTCCATCCGGGCAGTGCCCCCTGTACCCGGATAACCCTAATACCGCTGGGGTGCGGGAGGTGCCCCAGGGTTGGTCGCTAGCTGGCGGAGAATACCCCCTCCGCCACCTTCCGGCGCCCCGACGCCGCGCGAAGGCCCGAAGGCACCTCAACGCCGGGACTTTGGGGGTTTTTTATTGAGGTTGGCTCCTCTTGGGCCGGCCGACCAAGGCAAGCCCCTTGGTCCTGGTAGGCCGCGAGACATGTCCACGACACCTAACCAGGATAACAAGTTTGGCGACGGTGGCCGAAGCCTGTCCGACGGGCATGTATTCATGGCCGCCGAACCCGTCACCGACGGCGCCAAGCGCCCTCCTCCTCCGGGTGGATTTTTTAAAGAGGTTGTCTCCTCGCGGCCCCCCCCACTTGTGTGGGAGCGGCCCCCACGCCTCGGAATACCGAGGGTTGCGGGTGGCCCGACGGCCGCCGTGCAATACGAACGACCGCCGCGCGCAAGGCGAAACGCCTCCTCCCGGCGGTTTTTTACAGAGGTTGTCTCCTCGCGGCCCCCTCCACTTACGTGGAAGCGGCCCCCGACCCTTTGGCGCCCCACCACAAAGCGCTAAGGGTTACGGGTTGCGCAGCAGTGGACTTTGCCACCGCCGCGCTGGATTCTTCTTAGCTTCACTGCATCATTGGGCTAAAGCGGCACCCGCCGATGCAGCTACTGAGCCCCCCCGCCACGACAAGGCGAGAATCCATTGGGGGGGAACCTTTTTTTTTTTTTTTTTTTAACGTTGGGAAATGCGTTACGCATACCACGCCGCCCGGGGGGACGACGTGGTTATGTGGGACTCCCCGGGAAACCCGGTATACCCACTAAAACCCAACGGTGTTCCTCCTCGCCGCCATGTGGCGGGGATGCGGGAACGCAATTGCACACAACCGCGTCCCCGCCGGCGGATGCCCTCTTGGGCCCAGCGCCTATGGGGGCGCAACAAGCGCCTCCCCCTCCGCCGAGGGCTGCCCGGAACACTTGGGGAGCCCTACAGCACGGGACCTATGTTGTGGATGGCGGTCCCCCGACCACCATCCACAGGTCCCCGTCAGGGTGGAGCTGGATCCATTCATTGAACGGTATCCATCCGCTCCACCCCGGCCCTCTTGGCCTTGGCCTTCTTGGCCTTGCGCTTCCCCTTCTTCGGGGCGCTCTTCTTCTCCGGGGCCTGGTTCTTTGGCTTGTTTGCCGCAGAAACACAGCCAGTCCCCCCGATCGAGTGTGACGCCGGCTTGCCCGCAGCCTCACACACTGGGCAGTGAGGCTCGGCGTCACAATCTCGTGCCCTGTGGTTCGATTGTCCGCAGCGGAAGCACAGTTGGCTGCGGTCGAACTCACAGGTGCACTTAACCCCCATGTGGCCCGGCTCCAGGCAGCGGAAGCACCTCATTGGTCTTGGGCTGAGGAGCCTCGCTCTTGCCGATGTCCATCCGACCTGGACCCTGCCGGAGCCGGCCACCTTTTTTGCAGCGGTGACGGGACAGCTCACCCAGAGGGAGCCGTCTCCCCGCGGACCGACCACGACTCTGCCGCATTTAACTGCTTCGGAGGAGCACCCTCCCTCCTTGGCAATCGCCTCCGCCACCTCAAAGGCGTCAGCCGAATCGTCCAACCCTGTGATGCGGATTTCCGCCCGCTTCACAGGCCTGGCGACCCGGACCGCCTCGGGGCTCAGGACCTCCTTTAGCTTATTAGCCAAGGAGTCCGCCTTCTCGGCTGAGGCCTCACCCCCAACCTCCAGCATGCGTGCCCCGGTTGCGGTCCTGCGGAACCTCAAGCTGTCGATCTTGAGGTCCGCAAGACGGACACGCTGCTTGGCGTCGGAGAGGATGGACGCGTACGTCACACCCCTCTCCTCCGCCCCCGGTGCCAGGGTGAGCGTCACCGCTGCAGTTTTGGGCGCGCGGAGCCTCACTTTTGCGCGCGCCGTGGGCTGGGCCTTTTGCGGCTCCTTCGCGCCTTTGGCCGCCTTAGCCTTGGCCTTGGCCTTTCGGCCAACGACTGCCGTCCAGGGCAGCTCCTCCGGTGTGGAGGCAGGCTGACGCCGTGCCTCTGCTGCCTCCTGCGCAGCCAGGCTTTTCTTCTTGCTTTTCCCCTTCTTTCCCGAAGAAGGGGGAGCAGAAGAGGCCTGGCTGTTCGTGGGAGCCTCATTGGCGGGCTTTGGTTTTACGCCTGGCCCTGCCGTGGGGCGGCCACTGCCACTTGTGTGAACGACCGGGGCCCCCGCTGGCTCTTTGGGAGCAGGGTTTGCCCTGGCAGCTTTGGCGTCTGCTGCAAGTGGCGGCCGTCGACGGGGTTCCGGCAGGAGGCGGTCCTCAATGCCGGCCAGTCTAGCGTTCAGCATAGTGCCGAACGCTTCGACATTCGCCCGAGAGACCTCCTCCAACAGTTGCCGGAGACCTGGCTCTGGATGTTGTTGAGCTGGTCGCTGCCGCAACTCCTGGAGGTCGCGGCGCAGGTCAGCGACCTCCTTCCTCAACTGGGAGTTCGCGGCTTCCAGCCGCGTAACTTCATCCGACATTGTCCGGGCCCTGATCTGGGACATTGCGTCCTGGATGCCCTTTACGGCGTCCTTCAGGGCCCGAACGTACGTCCCCTTAAGTTGAGAGGACCTGGTGGCGACCATCGTAATGGTCTCCAGCGAGGTCCTCACAACATTAGTTAGGGCAGCGGACGTCTGCTGCTCTTCCTCCTCCTGAGTCGTTGGTTGGGGGCTGGGCTGTAGAGAGGCCCTAGCCTCCCTAGCTCCTCGAGCCACGTCAGCGACCTCCGCTTCGGCCACAAGCCGGAGACTCTCCGCAAGCTCCCGGTTGTATGCGGCCCTGGCTGCGGCCAGGCCCACATACTTCCCGGTAGAGGGCGGGCGTCCTCTCCCTCTCTTCGATCTTAGAGCGTCCCTTTCAAGGGGCGACCCAGCCGAGTCTCCCGAGTCGTCCTCCATGTCAAGGTCTGATCGGTTCCTTTTCAGGAACCGTTTTCCGACCGACAACTCTGACCCCACTGTTACCATACTAGCACAGGAGGAGTCGTCGTCCGAGTCCATAGACTCCTCCTCCCGGCTAGCGGGCTTTGCGGTGACTGGCGGGTCGCAGCGCGTCAACACTACGCTCAGTCGGCGCCCCTTCTCGACTTCGAGTAGCCGATCCTTGCCGCTAAGGATCGGCTCTCCGGAGTCAACTCCCTTCTCCTCTGTCCCCTTCCGGAGACGGCTGGCGCAAGCGCCTAGGCCAGGGCCCTGCAACGCTTCCGGGGTGGTGGTTCCCGGTTGCATCGCAGGGTGCCCCGCGGACTTAGTGCCCGCTTTGCGGCCGCAAATCGTCAGTGCCGGAGCACGCTTTTGTTTTCTTTCTCCTTCTTCTTCTCCCATTCCTGCTTCTCTGCCTCCTCCTTTCAGCTCCGAAAATTCGGCTATATTATATTTTGAAGATTCCATTTTTAGACCCACGAGTATGGGGGAAAGGGTGGTCCATCCGGGCAGTGCCCCCTGTACCCGGATAACCCTAATACCGCTGGGGTGCGGGAGGTGCCCCAGGGTTGGTCGCTAGCTGGCGGAGAATACCCCCTCCGCCACCTTCCGGCGCCCCGACGCCGCGCGAAGGCCCGAAGGCACCTCAACGCCGGGACTTTGGGGGTTTTTTATTGAGGTTGGCTCCTCTTGGGCCGGCCGACCAAGGCAAGCCCCTTGGTCCTGGTAGGCCGCGAGACATGTCCACGACACCTAACCAGGATAACAAGTTTGGCGACGGTGGCCGAAGCCTGTCCGACGGGCATGTATTCATGGCCGCCGAACCCGTCACCGACGGCGCCTCGCGCCTCCTCCTCCAGGTGGATTTTTTAAAGAGGTTGTCTCCTCGCGGCCCCCCCCACTTGCGTGGGAGCGGCCCCCACGCCTCGGAATACCGAGGGTTGCGGGTGGCCCGACGGCCGCCGTGCAATACGAACGACCGCCGCGCGCAGGCGAAACGCCCCCTCCTGGCGGTTTTTTACAGAGGTTGTCTCCTCGCGGCCCCCTCCACTCAATGTGGAAGCGGCCCCCGACCCCTTTGGCGCCCCACCACAAAGCGCTAAGGGGTTACGGGTTGCGCAGCGATGGACTTTGCCACCGCCGCGCTGGATTCTTCTTAGCTTCACTGCATCATTGGGCTAAAGCGGCACCCGCCGATGCAGCTACTGAGCCCCCCCGCCACGACAAGGCGAGAATCCATTGGGGGGGATTTGGGGGGGAACCTAACCTAACCTAACCTAACCTAACCTAACCTAACCTAACCTAACCTAACCTAACCTAACCTAACCTAACCTAACCTAACCTTTTTTTTTTTTTTTTTTTTTTTTTTTTTTTTTTTTTTTTTTTTTACGTTGGAAAATGCGTTACGCATACCACGCCGCCCGGGGGGACGACGTGGTTATGTGGGACTCCCCGGGTGTCGCCACCCGGTATACCCACTAAAAACCAACGGTGTTCCTTCCCGTCCACGGTGTTACCGGGACCCGGGAATCGCCGAAGCATGCTTCCGCGACCCGGTGGTGGATGGCCTGATAGGCCCCATCTCAGTCAGGAATGAGTGGCGTGCGGGGAACACGCACGCAACGCCAACTCGAGCCAGATGGTAGGAACAGCAGACTCCCCCGAGTCTGCCGCCCGTGGCTCTTACGGTGCGAGGCACCGATGTAATGCCCTCTCGGGTCTTATCGTCCCAGGGTCTCCCCTGTTGTGCCCTCCTCCCCTAGTCCAGGACACACAGGGAGAGACCCGCATCAGTGTTAGGGCGGAAGACGGCCGACATCCGCCCGCCGTCTCCGCCCGGGTCTCCTGCGACGTGCAGGGTCGGTGGCAGTAGCCTCCCTTTCCCGCTCCGCATCCTCTTTGGATCGAAGGACGGTTTCACAGAATGTGAGAACCGCCTTCCACGACCTCTCGCTGTCAACCATGGCCTGGACCACAGCAGGCAGCGAAAGGTCGCGCCCCACAACGGCACCAAGTTCTTGGCGCTCTGTCGCCCAGGCTGGGCACGCCTCAAGCGTGTGCTGGGCCGTGTCTTCTGGGCAGCCGTCGCAGTGATGACACTCGGCGGTCGGCTCTCTTCCGGCTACAACATGCAGATACCTCCCAAAACAGCCATGTCCCGAGAGGATCTGAGTGAGCCGGAAGGTCATCACCCCGTGTCGCCGGTCCAACCACTGTCGGAGGACTGGACGAACTGCCTGAATGGTTCTCAGGCCCGCACTAGGCTGTGCCAGCCTTTCCTCCCACTCCAGTAGCAACAGGCGGAGTATTTCCTCCCGCTGCGCTTCCACCTCGCGTGGTGCTGGCGTGTCACCCCGGCCATGCGCCTCCTCCCGCCAAAAGTATATTGATGAGAGGGCTCTCGCATCCAGGTCCCAGGGTAGAGATCCAGCCAGCACCCGCGCCGCCTCGCAGGAAATCGTCCGGTAGCCCCGTATCACCCTGATGGCCATCGCCCTCTGAGCTGCATTCAGAAGGGCGATATTCTGCCTCTTCAGGGTGTTGGCCCATACTGGGGCTCCATACAAGGCCATGGAACGGACTACTCCCAAATAAAGCCGCCTGCAAGACGCCTTCGGCCCACCCAGGTTAGGCAGGAGATACCCGAGGGCACCTGCCGCTCCGAGGAGCTTGGGCATCAAGCGCTGGAAGTGGGCGCGGAACTCCCACCGACCGTCCAGAACAAGTCCGAGGTATCTCATCGTTGTCTTTAGATCGATGCGAGTTCCGCCCACCACTATGTGCGCTCCGGCTGGTGGTGCATTCCGAGGCCCGTGGAAGCACAGAGCCTCGGATTTATTCAGGGCCACCTTCAGGCCAAGTCGTCGGATTCGCCCGACCACATGGGCCACACCCGCTGTGGCGAGTATGGCAGCCTGCCTGAAAGTCGAGCCACGTGCTGTGACCAAGGTGTCATCGGCGTAGCACGTGAGCTCAACTCCTCTAAGGTTAGCGCCCCGGAGCACCCAATCGTACCCGATGTTCCACAGGAGTGGTCCAAGGACCGACCCCTGTGGGACACCGCAGGACATCGGCTGTCGCCCCCACTGCTCTCGTCCTGGGAACACGACTGACCGGTCCGAAAGGTACGCCGAGACGATTCGCCTTAGGTACACGGGCATCTGGTGGTAGCGCATTGCCTCCTCGATACAGCCCCAGGGCAGGGTGTTAAAGGCATTGGCGATGTCAAGTGACACCGCCAAAACCACCTCGCGTTGGGACACGGCCTCATCACTTATGGCCTTAAAACCTAACCTAACCTAACCTAACCTAACCTAACCTAACCTAACCTAACCTAACCTAACCTAACCTAACCTAACCTAACCTAACCTAACCTAACCTAACCTAACCTAACCTAACCTAACCTAACCTAACCAGTCTGCGTCTAGCGCCCATCGAGAGCGGACGTGCGCACACCGCCTCTCCCTTGGGTGACTTTGGTGACTTTGGTGACCTCCGGGTTTAGTCACTTCGGTGACTTGGGCAACCTGGGTGACTTGGGCAACCTGGGTGACTCTGGCAACCTGGGTGACTCGGGCAACCTGGGTGACTCGTGCAACCTTAGTGTACTTGTGTGACCTCGGGGACTTATGTGACTCCGAGGACTTGTGATAACATATCTTTGTGACGTGAGTGACCTCTGTGACGTGAATCAGTGAATTACCCCTGTGCCTTATGTGTTGTTGGTTATCTAAGCGACTCTGGTGACCAGGTGACCAGGTGGTTACCCTGAGGACTTTGGGGACTTTTACCCCCGAGAGTCTGGCTCGGGTGTCTGGACCACCCTGAGGCTCGGATGACTCGGTGAGTTTTTTCTATATGGACTTATGATCATCTCTTGTTACTGATTGCTGCTATTTGTCTGCAAATAACCATCAGAATGTCTGACGTTTCTTGCTCACAACCGCGGTCACCTAGTCAGGCGTCAGTGCTACTCTCGGAGGAGGAATGCCTCGATGATTTCTCCTCTGCCAATGATGAGGGACCAGACAACATGGGCAACTTTAAAACTGCCATTCAATCCAAATGTGAGGCTATCATATCTAAAATCTGTGAAGGCAAAAGTGTCACCAAGGCGAACAAGGAGTAGATAGTGGCACTTGCCAACCAGATCAAAGGTCTGACCGAATCTTTCTGCTCCTCTACCACAACTCCAATTGCTAAACCTGGCCCCATCACATTTGATTCAACCACTGTCACTGCTATCAAAGATGCTCTTAAGGAGGAAATTCAGCATACCATCAAGTCTGAAGTTTCCAAGCTGCAGAAGTCCCTCGAACACACTCAAAAACCTCTAAAAACTTATGCATCTGCTACAAAAAGTTCAGTGCCGAATAAAACCAAAATACCTGTCAACAAACCTGCTATCATCATCAGCGCCAAAAAGGATGTCTCCAGCCCAACTGAAACGCTTCAAGCCTGGAAAAAGAGTGTATCATTCACCGACACCACCTTCGCTCCCGCAAACACAAAATTCATCTCAAAGAATAAAATACGAATAGAGTTTGACAAGCCTGAACATGTTGACATTACGCTACAAAAAATCAATAATCCCAATTGCGAAATCACCGGCGAAAAGTCCAAGAAGCTAAAACCTATGCTTATCCTAAAAGGAATATCTGAGGATACTCCTTCTGAGCGCCTCACTGAAATTATATACAGACAAAATGAATTCATCAATAATACATCTAAAAATCAAGAGGACCTACAATTCCGTTTCAAACGTGGCAACAAAAATAATAAACTCTACAATGCGGTCTTCATAGTTGCTCCCCACCTCTGGAGAACAATTATCACCTCTGGACAAATCAACGTTGACCACCAACGAATTCACGTTCAAGAATACTCACCTCTTCTCCAATGCTATAAATGTCTACAATTTGGACATACCCGTAGTAGATGTACCAACGATGAAACCATCTGCTCGCACTGCTCTTCATCCACTCATGATTTCAAAGGCTGCCCCTTCAAAGGAAATAAAGAAAAGGCTAACTGTCACAACTGCTCGCTCCACCTGAAAAAATATAATGGCACCAGTAAAACCGACCTTAAACACAGCTCCACCTCCAATGCCTGTCCTCGTATTGTTCAACTAACAGAAAACATAAGATCCCGTATCGATTATGGATAATAACACAACTTCTCATAACAGACAATCCTCGAACTCTCACCTTAAACTTCTTCAAATTAACCTAGGACGAGGCAGGAACGCCTCACATGAACTTTTTGTATACCTCGATAATCACAAAAGTGATATCGCTTTTATCACCGAACCCTACACAGGCAGCGACATTCTAATGAAGAATATACCCGGATATTACACTTACCAGTTTCCTTCACAAACACCCACGAAGGCAGCCATCCTGATTGGCAATTCAAGACTTAGCACGCTCGGAATCAATGAATACTCAAACTCTAACCTCTGCATTGTCAAAATTAATAGCGAAACCAACAAGAATATATACATTATATCCGTTTACATTGAACCCAAAATTGACCAGAATGACACCCTTCGCAAACTGGAGATCTTTTTACAAAGAACTGCTGGATCTAGGCACATCATCTGTGGAGATTTCAACGGCTGGCACACCATGTGGGGCTCCAGTAAATCCAATCGCAGGGGTGAACTCCTGTACAATATCATTCTTCAAAACGATCTTACCATCCATAACGAGTATTCCAAGCCTACCTTCCAGACCATCACTCACGGCAAGCCCAGAACATCAATCATTGATCTCACCCTCACCAGCGAAACTCGACCCATTCGCATACAAAACTGGAAAATTCACGACAATATCTGCCCATCTACCGAACACTTTGCTATTACCTTTGATCTGACTCTCGGAGCTATTCAGCTATCTAAAAATATAAAACTCTCCACTTTCAAATATGACACCTCTGGTATTAAATGGCCTGATGTCCTGGAACCTTTTAAGAAAGAGATCCAAAAGCGCTTTGACACCAATGCCGACGTCAACATTATGAACAAAGAAGAAATAGAGCACTATATACTAAGACTTACCAACGCCATCCAGAAGTCCTGCGATAAGATCTTCCCACGTCCAGCCGGTCCTCCTCAGCGCATTCCCTGGTGGAACGATCATCTGAAACAATTAAAACAAAAAGTTATTAGCAATCATCACCTATTAAACAGATATTCACGACGTAAACATCCCATAGACCACCTCATTGCTGAAAGGGAACTGCTGCGTAAGGAATACTCGGATGCTATCTGTGCCGCTTCCACTGAAAATTTTAGAGAATTCTGCAACAAACAAAAAAAGGAAGACGTCTGGTCTGTAACAAACAGGATCATTAAGACACGCCCACTAACTCAACCTCCTGCGACTCTCAAACTTGACGATGGCACCTACACATCTGATACCATGGATACTGCGAGAGCTCTAATCAACAAATTTTACCCTGACGACACCATTGATCAAACCAGGGAACAGCTTCATTTACGAACTATTATGCCTCAACCACTGGATACTCCTCCGGAACCTCCACTAACTACCATCGAGATTCTTGAATGTCTCAATCAAATGAATCATAAGAAAGCCCCTGGCCCTGATCACCTCACTTCTGACATATGCTTACAATTTGCCAAATCATTTCCTGAAGTCATAACAAATCTCCTAAATAGATGTCTTGCTCTCGAGTACTTCCCTAATACCTGGAAAATAGCATATGCCAAGATTATACCTAAACCTAACAAAGCAGAATATACAGAACTCTCTTCATTCAGACCGATTGGACTTATTAACGTGTTCGGCAAACTATTTGAAAAAATTATTATCAACCGGCTAATTCATCATACCAATATAACCAATACTTCATGCAATAGACAATTTGGCTTCAAACAACAAACCTCTACCGTATCCGCCATAAATAACGCTCTAGAAATTATAAATCTTGCTAAAAATCAAAACGAACATGTCATTGCAGTATCTCTCGACATCAAATCAGCTTTCGACCATGCTTGGTGGCCTGCCATTTTTGCCAGACTCCGGGCTATCAAATGCCCCAGCAATCTATATAACACTTTACTCAGTTACATTGACAATCGTCATGTCTACATCAATTTCGCCAACTGCTCGGTCAACAAGAGAATGACCAGAGGTTGCATACAGGGCTCTGTATGTGGCCCAACCCTTTGGAATCTCATTCTTGATCAACTTCTTCTTATCAACTTACCGGATGGATGCCACTTGCAGGCGTATGCCGATGATGTTCTTCTCATCTCCCACGCTAAAACCATCTCTGAAATTGAACACAAAACCAACTCTGTTCTATCGCAAATTAGCGACTGGGGACAATCTGTTAAACTCAAATTTGGACCGGATAAGACTCAAGCTATAGGTTTTACCAATAAATCCTACAAATGCAAAATTCATATGGACGGCAAAACTATTCAATTTACAAATGATATTAAATATCTAGGAGTTGTTATCGATAAAAGACTAAAATTCGTCAAACATTGTGAATACGTCATCGAAAAATCTAAAAAACTATTCTTCAAGCTAATCACCTTTGTACGACCCACCTGGGGAGTTCATTCCGATAACATCAAAATTATTTATAAACAAGTCGTCGAACCCATCATCTGTTACGCTGCTAGTATCTGGTACGGCGCACTTGACTATAAATACATAGTCAAGCGTCTTCTATCCCTTCAAAGGTTGTTCTCCATCAAAATTGTACGCGGTTTCCGCACTGTTAGCACACCTGTCTCTATATCAATTGCTCAACTGACCCCTCTACATTCAAAAATTCGTGAAATAGCTGACATTGAACTCTCCAAAACCAATAAAACATCCAGATTTCTTCCTTCCGACTTACCGCTTGAAACTCCATCTTCTCCGCGCAGTCTACTGCACCCTTCACTTAGGACTGGCATCACTTTTAAAGAAGTCACATCTGAAAATGAAATCGAACCTTATCTTAGGGACAAAGATACTACCTTCATCTACACGGACGGCAGCAAACATGACGATAGAGTCGGCGCTGCGTATGTAGTAGTTAACTGCGATAAACTCAACATCACCAAAAAACTAAAATTACATGACTGCTGTTCTGTATATCAGGCCGAGCTCCTGGCCATTGATAGAGCAGTCGAATGGCTTGTAACCAAAAGGATCAATAAAGCTATAGTCATATCTGATAGCAAATCTGGTCTTATCGAACTTTCCAACCCTAACAGTACCAACCGACTGGCTGTGAATATTCACAGGACACTTCATCTTGCTGGGTCGCTAGGACTAGATATTCGATTCCTCTGGGCTAAAGCTCACATCGGCATAATGGGTAACGAGCTCGCTGACATTGCAGCAAAGTCTGCTGCAGAACTACGCAAGGCACCTGACTATGTATATATTCCTCTCAGTTACATTAAATACAGAAACTCACTGATTTCCATACAATCAAAACATGATCTCTACAACACATGCTCACCACATATCAAAAAGTTACTTCCTACATACGAGGATCTTACACATTTCCTCTCTATAATGCAACCTAACTTTGTCATTACGCAGCTACTTACCAACCATGGATTCCACAAAGCTTACCTGTATAGATTCCAAATCACCTCTGATGATGCATGCCCTTGCGATGGCGTCACTCCGCAAACCCTTGAACACTTAATTGAACAATGTCCCATATTTAATAACACACGACATCAACACACATCTACTTCCCTTGACGCGGACCCGTTCAATATATTAAACATTATTAATAAACCATCAACAACAACCACATTCTATATACACATTCAAAAAATAATTAATAGTTTAAAAAATATTAACGCAACATAGTATAACACACTATTGCCAATTGGCACCCGGACTTACGTATTTTGCACCCATGCACTCATCGTGACTTATGACTTATGTAACTTATTACTTGTGACTCGCGGTACTGGTGACTTGAGTTGCCTGGGTGGCTTGAGGGACTCGGGTGACCTGAGCGACCTGGGCAACTTGCCTGGGTAACTTGGGTGGCTCGGGGAACTTTGGTGACGTGGGGACTTGGGTGACTTGGGTGACTTGGGGGACCCGGGTGACCTGAGTGACTTGGGCGACCTGCCTGGGTGACTTGGGTGACTCGGGTGACTTGGGTGACTTGGGTGACTTGGGGGACCCGGGTGACCTGAGTGACTTGGGCGACCTGCCTGGGTGACTTGGGTTACTTGGGGGACTTGAGTTACTTCTGCTCGGATGACTCGAGTAACCTGCGAATCTTGCGAATGAGTGACTTGGGATGTATTTTGCTATGACAAACCAAATCGGTGTTGTTGTCCTGCTGTCACTAGTGCACTTATTGCACTAATAAGTTTTATACCATATATACACATATATATCTTCATAATAAAAAAAAAAAAAAAAAAAAAAAAAAAAAAAAAAAAAAAAAAAAAAAAAAAAAAATATATATATACATCATATAAAATAAGAACCCACATTGCAACGATCCGTTGCTTCAATCCGCTCATGTACTCACCCACACTCTTACACAACACAATACTAATACTTAACAATACAGTTACTCTCACGCCTTCGGGACCAGAACACACATGTTATACAACTCACACCACTCAGCTTAGTAGGATGGAGTATTCCATTAGCTAGTCCTACTTAGCGAACAATCACTCTAATACACTCTCAGAGGGGGTTTTAGTGGGTGAGAGTCCCACATAACCCAGCTACTTTCCCGAGTGGCTGGGTATGCATAATGCATCTCCCCCTCTATAAAAAAAAAAAAAAAAAAAAAAAAAAAAAAAAAACCTAACCTAACCTAACCTAACCTAACCTAACCTAACCTAACCTAACCTAACCTAACCTAACCTAACCTAACCTAACCTAACCTAACCTAACCTAACCTAACCTAACCTAACCTAACCTAACCTAACCTAACCTAACCTAACCTAACCTAACCTAACCTAACCTAACCTAACCTAACCTAACCTAACCTAACCTAACCTAACCTAACCTAACCTAACCTAACCTAACCTAACCTAACCTAACCTAACCTAACCTAACCTAACCTAACCTAACCTAACCTAACCTAACCTAACCTAACCTAACCTAACCTAACCTAACCTAACCTAACCTAACCTAACCTAACCTAACCTAACCTAACCTAACCTAACCTAACCTAACCTAACCTAACCTAACCTAACCTAACCTAACCTAACCTAACCTTCTGCTGGACCCTCTATTGAAGGGATTAGAGGAACGTGGGCATACGTGCCAAGCATTTGCGGATGACGTGGTACTCGTATTTGACGCACACACTGCACAAGAGATACAAAGGCATGCCAATGCCGCTCTCGAATATGTTCGGGTGTGGGGGGTCATGAATAAGCTCAGATTCGCACCGCATAAGACCAGCGCAATGCTGGTGACGCGGAAGCTTAAGCATGACACCCCACACCTGACCATGGGTGGGATCGACATTGGCATGTCCAAACAGATAAAACTTTTAGGCCTGACCATTGATGAAAAATTAACATTTAACACACACGTCGCCAACGTCTGTTCTAAAGCTGTAGGAATCTACAAGCAGTTGTCT
>NW_026063292.1:77500-94422 GCF_024362695.1 Pectinophora gossypiella
GCAGACGGCACACACGTGGATTCGCTGTTACTTGGCATCTGCCTGTTATCAGCTTGTGGTATTTGTACGTCAGTACTAACCAGTTGCAAGGGTGTATTAATGGAAGATAAATCTTCCCAGTCACAATCATCCCGACGTAATTGATCTACGTGTTTTTTCAAGTGTTTTCCATCATAGGCAACAATATAAGTCAGTGGGCCAATTCTATCAATGATTGTACCTCTTTCCCAAGTAGCGGTATTATTTTTAAAGTTTTTAAAGAAAACCCGCTCTCCAATATTAAAATATCGATTGTACCCTGCTTTATATTCAATTTGAGCGAGTTGTTTACGCATTATCATGTGACTAGCTGAAGGACGCAACAGGTCGAGTGGTGTCCGCACATTTCTTCCCAATAACAAACTAGCTGGACTTTTGCCCGTAATGCTATGAGGAGTTGAACGATACATTAATAAGAAATCACTTAATGCGGTTTCTAATTCAACGTGGTCACGTATCGCTTTTTTCAAACAGGTTTTGACTATTTTTACGGCGTTTTCTGCCGCACCATTACTACTTGGTTTATATGGAGTTACTGTGATATGTCGTATACCGGAGTTATTCAAAAAACATTGGAACTCATTTCCATTGAAAGGAGGACCATTGTCGGATACCAACTCATATGGCAAACCAAATTGTCCGAATACAATTTTTAGTTTCAGGATTGTAGTTTTAGCCGCTGTGCTTGGCACACGATAAGCTTCAATCCATTTGGAATGAGCATCAATGATCACAAAATAGTACAATGTATTACCGGCTAACGAAAAGAAATCAGCGTGCAGCCGATACCAGGGCTCCTGCGGCCACTGCCAGGGGTGCAGCGCGGCCGCCGGCGGCGCGGGCCGCTCGTGCGCGCACGTTTCGCAGGCCCGGCATACACGCTCGATATCCGTATCGATGCCCGGCCAATATACGTAGTTTCGCGCTAGGTTCTTGCACTTTACTATTCCTTGATGCGTGTTGTGTATCTGTTTTAGTACATCGTTCCTTAAATGTCGCGGTACAACCACACGGTGGCCGTACATTAAACACCCTTGTTCTATACTAAGGTATTGTCGTATTTTAAAATAAGCTTGCAGTTTCCCACTATTACAGTATAGCCAATTTGTTTTTATTGATTTGATTACCTCTTGTAACTCATTATCTGTAGTAGTAACTTTTGCTATTTCTCTGTAATTAATCGGTGATGCATTTTGAACAAAATTAATGTAATACTCAACCCGACTGTGGTCACTCTGTTCGACTGTGGGCATACGGGACAAGCTGTCCGCTACACAATTATGATTCGACGCAATACACCTGATTTTATAATTATATGCTCCTAAAATTACTGCCCATCTCTGAAGGCGGCTCGCCGCCATCAGCGGAATACCTTTATTTTCGTTAAATATCGCCGCCAGCGGCTTGCAATCTGTCACTAAAGTAAACTCTCGACCGTATAGATAGTCGTGAAACTTAGTGACTGCAAAAATAACTGCTAATCCTTCACGACATATTTGCGCGTAGTTTCTCTCAGCGGCGGCAAGCGTGCGTGAGGCGTGCATCACCGGGCGCTCGCAGCCGTCGGCGCCGCGCTGCGACAGCACGGCGCCCAGCGCACGTGGGGACGCGTCGCAACTCACAGTGGTCGCTAGCGTCGGGTTGTAATGCGCCAGGACAGGGGCGCTCTGTAATGCTTTCTTTACATTACTGAACGCCTTATCACAGTGTTCATTCCACTGAAAATCTTTTTCTCTTTTTAATAGGTCATACAGTGGCGCTAAAGTATCACTTAAATTAAATAAAAATTTCCCGTAATAATTTATGAGTCCCAGGAATGCTCTTAGTTGTTTTTGTGTCGTCGGTGTTGGCGTATTTATCACCGCATCTACTTTTGATATTTCTGTATGTAATCCGTCGGCATCGATGACATATCCCAGGTACGATATAGTTTTTTGAAAAAAACTACATTTTTCCGGTGCAACACGCAATCCACTGTCTGATAAGATTTTAAACACGGCTTGTAGCCTCTTCCAGTGGTCTTCACTATCGACGCCGCTAACTGTCAGATCATCTAGATAACAAGTAACAAAAGGCATTCGAAACAGTTTATCCATCATACGCTGGAATTTATTAGGCGCGCATTTAATTCCAAATGGTAGCCTATTGTAGCAGAACATACCTTGAGTAGTGACAATCGTGCACAATTTCCTCGATGGCTCGTCAAGTAAAAACTGTAAGTATGCGCTACTTAGGTCTATTTTACTAAACAACTTTCCCCCTTGAAGAGATGCAAATATATCCTCGATTCTCGGTATCGGGTATTTGTCCTCAACGAGTACCGGGTTAACAGTGGTTTTAAAATCACCACATAGGCGGACCTCCCCGTTCTTTTTGAGTACGGGCACCACCGGCGTACCCCACTCGCTCCAGTCGACGGGTGTGATGATGCCCTCGCGCTGCAGCCGCGCCAGCTCGGTATCCACTCGCGGGCGCAGTGCGTGCGGCACAGGGCGCGCGCGCCGCCAAACCGGCCGGGCTGACGTGACCGTTTCCAAGGATATGCGAGCTTTATTGAAAGTACCTATACCTGCCGCGAACACATTCGGAAAGCGCTTCATCAGTTCTCTCTTAATGTTGGCAGTGGACTGTACGTTCATCGGAATTTCTTTTAATTCGTTAATTCTTGGAAACCGAAAGTTAAAAGCCCTCATCCAGTCCCGACCGAAAAGAGATGAACTGTGATCATTTCCGATCACCGTTAACGATAAGTCTCTTATAATTTTTCCGTTTATTTCGACTGAACAGAGTAACTTACCCGATGGCTTCACTAGTTGGCCGCTATACATTTTTAACTTCGTACTTAAAGGTTTTAACTCACAATTTCTAAAGTACTTATTATAGGTTGCTATAGAAATCACACTAATGGCCGAACCGGTATCACCTTCCATCGTAATCGGTATATTATTTATTTTAGCATTTATAACCCAACGATCGTCACTCTCCGTTTCACTATCACTTAATTGATAAATGTCAATAGCACGATCGTCCGAGCCGCTAGATTCCGGCGCTGAGTCCTCCGCGTTATTATCACTTATATGGTGAACTCGCGCCTTATTTTTACGGTAACGACACATTTTCGCGATGTGACCCCTGTCACCGCAAACGTAACAATCGCTGTCACGAAAAGAACACTCGTCCGGGTGATGCGTGCGTCCACACCGGTAGCATCGCTGCTGTTGCTGGTGCTGGGCGGCGCGCCCGCCGTGCTGCGCGCGGCCCGGCGGCGCCGGCCGCCCGCGGCGCGGGGCGCGTCCGCCGCGCGTTCTATCCACCGCATGCACGGGCTCCGCGGCGCTGCGGAGCATGCCGGCTCCGTCGCCGGGCTTTGAGTCTCGAACGGCCGCCTCCAGTGACAGCGCCAGCTCGCAGGCGCGGCTAAACGTGAGCGTCATCTCGTCTTCCATCAGCAGGCGCTGTTGTATACGTTCGCACGCCAAACCGAACACGAACTGGTCCCGTAAATTTTCTTTCAATATCTCGTTGCTAGAGAATTTACACGCCCTACTAAGTCGTTTTAATTCTATTTGATATTCACCCACCGATTGACTGGCACTTTGTTTATAAGATCTGAATATCATTCGTTCGGCGATGACCGATCGTTTTGGTGACAAATGTTCTTCCACTATCTTTACGATTTGCTCGAACTGAACCGACTCCGGTTTATCCGGATAACACAAATCGATAATCAAATCCAACGCTTCCGTACCGACGACTGCAACTAGATATTTTGAGTAATTAGCCGGTTTGATGTCGTGAATAGACATCCATGTTCGTAACCTGCTGACGTAAGTCGACCACCGATTCACATGTACATTAAATTCCTTTAACGCGCTAATATTTGGTAAACCTTGTGTTTCACTCATTGTCACACACTTAATCACGGTAACTATACGCGATTTAAACACAAACTCGTCGCCAAATGGTATATATTTGAATAGGTAATAGGAGGCGGCGCACAATGAAACTCACGTAATACGAGACTAACTTTTATTTGCGAAGGTACACACGAAATATATGTATATAAATACAATTACCCGCAACTATGATAATATACTCCAGTTACGTTTGGGCTTGGGTTTGGGTTAGGTTTGGGTTTGGGCTAGGCTTGGGTTTGGGTTAGGTTTGTGTTTTGTTAGGTATGGGTTTTGTTAGGTTTGGGTTTATTTAGGTTTGGGTTTGGTTTGAATTTTGTTAGGTTTGGGTTACGCTTGGGTTTTGTTAGGTTTGGTTTTGAAATGAAATGAAATGAATTTTATTGCAGTAAATGTGGTCATACATAGTGATGGTAGTAAAGGTGCAAAGGTAGGTTAGGGTTTTGTTTGGTTTGGGTTTTTTAGGTTAGGGTTTTGTTAGGTTTGGGTTTTGTTAGGTTTGGTTTTTCTTAGGTTTGGATTTTGTTAGGCTTGGGTTTGTTTTTAATTTTGTTAGGTTTGGGTTTGTTTAGGTTTGGGTTAGGTTTGTGTTTTGTTAGGTATGCGTTTTGTTAGGTTTGGGTTTATTTAGGTTTGGGTTTGGTTTGAATTTTGTTAGGTTTGGGTTAGGCTTGGGTTTTGTTAGGTTTGGTTTTGAAATGAAATGAAATGAAACGAAATGAAATGAATTTTATTGCAATAAATGTGGTCATACATAGTGATGGTAGTAAAGGTGCAAAGGTAGGTTAGGGTTTTGTTTGGTTTGGGTTTCTTAGGTTAGGGTTTTGTTAGGTTTGGGTTTTGTTAGGTTTGGTTTTTCTTAGGTTTGGATTTTGTTAGGTTTGGGTTTTTTTAGGTTTGGTTTTTGTAGGTTTGGTTTTTGTTAAGTTTGGGTTTGGGTTAGGTTTGGGTTTTGTTAAGTTTGGGTTTGGGTTAGGTTTGGGTTTGTATTAGGTTTGGGTTTTGTTAAGTTTGGGTTTGGGTTAGGTTTGGGTTTGTATTAGGTTTGGGTTTGGTTTAAATTTTTTTAGGTTTGGGTTTGGTTTGGGTTTGGATTAGGTTTGGGTTTGGTTTAGGTTTGGGTTTTGTTAGGTTTGTGTTAGGTTTGGGTTAGGCTTGGGTTTTGTTAGGTTTGTGTTTGGGTTAGGTTTAGGTATGGTTTGGGTTTGGGTTAGGTTTGGGTTTGGTTTGAATTTTGTTATGCTTCGGTTTGATTAGGTTTGGGTTTTGTTAGGTTTGAGTTTTGTTAGGTTTGGGTTTGGGTTAGGTTTGGGTTAGGTTTGGGTTAGGTTTGGGTTAGGTTTGGGTTAGGTTTGGGTTAGGCTTGGGTTTGGTTTTAATTTTGTTAGCTTTGGGTTTTTTTGGGTTGGTTTTTGTTCAGTTTGGGTTTTGTTAGGTTTGGGTCTCTTAGGTTTGGGTTTTGTTAGGTTTGGGTTTCGTTAGGTTTGGGTTTTTTTAGGTTTGGTTTTTAGGTTTGGATTTTGTTAGGTTTGGGTTTTTTTAGGTTTGGTTTTTGTTTGGTTTGGTTTTTGTTAAGTTTGTGTTTGGGTTAGGTTTGGGTTTGGGTTAGGTTTGGGTTTTGTTAAGTTTGGGTTTGGGTTAGGTTTGGGTTTGGGTTAGGCTTGGGTTTGGTTTTAATTTTGTTAGGTTTGGGTTTTTTTGGGTTGGGTTTCGTTCAGTTTGGGTTTTGTTAGGTTTGTGTTTGGGTTAGGTTTGGGTTTTGTTAAGTTTGGGTTTGGGTTAGGTTTGGGTTTGGGTTAGGCTTGGGTTTGGTTTTAATTTTGTTAGGTTTGGGTTTTTTTGGGTTGGGTTTCGTTCAGTTTGGGTTTTGTTAGGTTTGGGTCTCTTAGGTTTGGGTTTTGTTATGTTTGGGTTTCGTTAGGTTTGGGTTTTGTTAGGTTTGGTTTTTAGGTTTGGATTTTGTTAGGTTTGGGTTTTTTTAGGTTTGGTTTTTGTTAGGTTTGGTTTTTGTTAAGTTTGTGTTTGGGTTATGTTTGGGTTTGGGTTAGGTTTGGGTTTGGGTTAGGTTTGGGTTTTGTTAAGTTTGGGTTTGGGTTAGGTTTGGGTTTGTTTAGTTTTGGGTTAGGTTTTTGTTTTGTTAGGTATGTGTTTTGTTAGGTTTGGGTTTTGTTAGGTTTGGGTTAGGTTTGGGTTTTAATAGGTATGTGTTTTGTTAGGTTTGGGTTTTGTTAGGTTTGGTTTTTGTTAAGTTTGGTTTTGGGTTAGGTTTGGGTTTTATTAAGTTTGGGTTTGGGTTAGGTTTGGGTTTGGTTTGGGTTTGGGTTTGGGTTAGGTTTGGGTTTGGTTTGAATTTTTTTAGGTTTTAATTTTGTTAGGTTTGGGTTTGTTTAGTTTTGGGTTAGGTTTGTGTTTTGTTAGGTATGTTTTTTTTTAGGTTTGGGTTTTGTTAGGTTTGGGTTAGGTTTGGGTTTTAATAGGTATGTGTTTTGTTAGGTTTGGGTTTTGTTAGGTTTGGTTTTTGTTAAGTTTGGTTTTGGGTTAGGTTTGGGTTTTATTAAGTTTGGGTTTGGGTTAGGTTTGGGTTTGGTTTGGGTTTGGGTTTGGGTTAGGTTTGGGTTTGGTTTGAATTTTTTTAGGTTTTAATTTTGTTAGGTTTGGGTTTGTTTAGTTTTGGGTTAGGTTTGTGTTTTGTTAGGTATGTTTTTTTTTAGGTTTGGGTTTTGTTAGGTTTGGGTTAGGTTTGGGTTTTAATAGGTATGTGTTTTGTTAGGTTTGGGTTTTGTTAGGTTTGGTTTTTGTTAAGTTTGGGTTTGGGTTAGGTTTGGGTTTTGTTAAGTTTGGGTTTGGGTTAGGTTTGGGTTTGTATTAGGTTTGGGTTTGGTTTAAATTTTTTTAGGTTTGGGTTTGGTTTGGGTTTGGATTAGGTTTGGGTTTGGTTTAGGTTTGGGTTTTGTTAGGTTTGTGTTAGGTTTGGGTTAGGCTTGGGTTTTGTTAGGTTTGTGTTTGGGTTAGGTTTAGGTATGGTTTGGGTTTGGGTTAGGTTTGGGTTTGGTTTGAATTTTGTTATGCTTCGGTTTGATTAGGTTTGGGTTTTGTTAGGTTTGAGTTTTGTTAGGTTTGGGTTTGGGTTAGGTTTGGGTTAGGTTTGGGTTAGGTTTGGGTTAGGTTTGGGTTAGGCTTGGGTTTGGTTTTAATTTTGTTAGCTTTGGGTTTTTTTGGGTTGGTTTTTGTTCAGTTTGGGTTTTGTTAGGTTTGGGTCTCTTAGGTTTGGGTTTTGTTAGGTTTGGGTTTCGTTAGGTTTGGGTTTTTTTAGGTTTGGTTTTTAGGTTTGGATTTTGTTAGGTTTGGGTTTTTTTAGGTTTGGTTTTTGTTAGGTTTGGTTTTTGTTAAGTTTGTGTTTGGGTTAGGTTTGGGTTTGGGTTAGGTTTGGGTTTTGTTAAGTTTGGGTTTGGGTTAGGTTTGGGTTTGGGTTAGGCTTGGGTTTGGTTTTAATTTTGTTAGGTTTGGGTTTTTTTGGGTTGGGTTTCGTTCAGTTTGGGTTTTGTTAGGTTTGTGTTTGGGTTAGGTTTGGGTTTTGTTAAGTTTGGGTTTGGGTTAGGTTTGGGTTTGGGTTAGGCTTGGGTTTGGTTTTAATTTTGTTAGGTTTGGGTTTTTTTGGGTTGGGTTTCGTTCAGTTTGGGTTTTGTTAGGTTTGGGTCTCTTAGGTTTGGGTTTTGTTATGTTTGGGTTTCGTTAGGTTTGGGTTTTGTTAGGTTTGGTTTTTAGGTTTGGATTTTGTTAGGTTTGGGTTTTTTTAGGTTTGGTTTTTGTTAGGTTTGGTTTTTGTTAAGTTTGTGTTTGGGTTATGTTTGGGTTTGGGTTAGGTTTGGGTTTGGGTTAGGTTTGGGTTTTGTTAAGTTTGGGTTTGGGTTAGGTTTGGGTTTGTTTAGTTTTGGGTTAGGTTTTTGTTTTGTTAGGTATGTGTTTTGTTAGGTTTGGGTTTTGTTAGGTTTGGGTTAGGTTTGGGTTTTAATAGGTATGTGTTTTGTTAGGTTTGGGTTTTGTTAGGTTTGGTTTTTGTTAAGTTTGGTTTTGGGTTAGGTTTGGGTTTTATTAAGTTTGGGTTTGGGTTAGGTTTGGGTTTGGTTTGGGTTTGGGTTTGGGTTAGGTTTGGGTTTGGTTTGAATTTTTTTAGGTTTTAATTTTGTTAGGTTTGGGTTTGTTTAGTTTTGGGTTAGGTTTGTGTTTTGTTAGGTATGTTTTTTTTTAGGTTTGGGTTTTGTTAGGTTTGGGTTAGGTTTGGGTTTTAATAGGTATGTGTTTTGTTAGGTTTGGGTTTTGTTAGGTTTGGTTTTTGTTAAGTTTGGGTTTGGGTTAGGTTTGGGTTTTATTAAGTTTGGGTTTGGGTTAGGTTTGGGTTTGGTTTGGGTTTGGGTTTGGGTTTGGGTTTGGGTTTGGGTTTGGGTTTGGGTTTGGGTTAGGTTTGGGTTTGGTTTGAATTTTTTTAGGTTTTAATTTTGTTAGGTTTGGGTTTGTTTAGTTTTTGGTTAGGTTTGTGTTTTGTTAGGTATGTGTTTTTTTAGGTTTGAATTATGTTAGGTTTGGATTTTGTTAGTTTTGAGTTTTCTTAGGTTTGGGTTTAGTTTTGGTATATTTGGGTTATTTTGGTTTACATGGTTTAAAGGTTAGGGTATAATTACGTTTCAATTTTCTTTGTTTCGGGTGTGGGTAGGGTTTGGTTTTTGTTCTGGCCGTTATATTTTTTGCAATTTAATAGGTTAAAATAATTTTTTTTGAGTATTCATGTATTTTTCGTGTTATTAGCAAAGAAATTTCGAAATATCAGTCTACTGCAACAAAATGTTATAGAAGTCTCTCTATTTTATTGCGTTATATGGTAGCCCTCGTCTTTACGAAAATTTTAAGGCCTCTCTCGCGGGTCTAGGACGCCGGGAACGCAAAAAAATCGCCCCCCCCACCCTCCCTGTTGCGATTTATTAGGAAGCCACGGTCACATATCTGCATAGAAAAAACCACTCACAATTTTGACAATTTTTGGATTTCTTCTTTTCTTATTTATTTACTTATTTACTCATTCACTCATTCAATCATTTACTTATTTACTTATTTTTCCAAAATGTTGTAGAAATTCGGGGTATTTCATCCGGTCCGGCAGCTTTGTTGCTTTTTGTGTTCTTTTGCGAGACCTCCGGCTCAGGGAGGGTAAAATGTTTACTTATCGCATCATCCGTTTCTGCGGTCTTAAGAAATTAAAATACGGTGTTCTTGATTAATTTTGTGAAAGGCTGTGATGACAGTATCCTTACGGGGTAGACATACTCCAGATGTATGTTACTATTTACGTTAAATATCGCTTTCTTCACGGTTCGTAACCGAGACAGGGCGGGTAGGGGTATAATCTTCAGTCGTGTGGAGTGTAATAGAAACAACAGATACAATAGCAGTGCATTTAATAAAATAAAACCGAGTGAGCGCTTCGGGTCCACACGCGGCCGTTTATTGTATAACAAATAATTGTACTTAAAGGCGCAGTAGGGCCTTCATCGGACTCAGTCATTTTTCTAATGTAGCACTGGACGTGGGTAGTTAAAACAATTTAATAGAACTACTTAATCACACGTTATTTAATTTAAAGTACTTTGAAACAAAATGAACTTCTAAATTATTGTATCACACTATTAAGGCACATAAATCACTATTAATCAACAGAAAAGGTTAAGGATTCCTCGGATTTAAAGCGATCCATACCCCAAGTATTTACTACCATACCCCAAGTACTTACTACCATACCCCAAGTACTTACCACCATACCCCAAGTACTTACCACCATACCCCAAGTACTTACCACCATACCACAAGTATTTACTACCATACCCCAAGTACTTACCACCATATAAGGAGGAGGTTCTCAATTCGACCGTATGTATATTTGTTTTATGTTTGTTCGGGGATAACTTCGTCGTGTATGAACCGATTTTGATAATTTTTTTTTGATCGAAAGGAGATATTCCCAAGGTGGTCCCATGTCAAGGAAGTCAGGGTCTGATGATGGCAGACCAAATAAATCGAGGGGAATTTTCAAAAATTGTAGGGGTGACTAGTGCATTTGTAAAGTCAAATTGATCGGATCGGTCTCAAGGCTCCCGGAAAACTTCCAGACCTTCGGAAACTGGTCAGCTTTAGGGAGACACCCTATGGCCTGGCTAATAATAATAATAATATCGTTTATTTCAGATCTAAAAATCCATACATTAAAATAGATACCACATACATACATACATACATAAACTCACGCCCGTAATCCCTAATGGGGTGGGCAGAGCCACAAGTAATCAAAGACAACTTGCAGCCACTGTTGATACGAAGTCCAAAGATGGATACCACAAACAATTAAAATAGTAAAAATCTAATACAAATTCAAATTAAACTATTTAAAATTAAAACTAAACTATAACTATAAACACGGTGAAGCTATAAAGCTAAACTATAGAACCTGAAGCAATTTTTCTTTCACAAAACGTATTTAAATCTTGATCAAATCCAATCGCCTGTAAAAAAAACAAAATGGCGGAAAAACAAGATGGCCGCCACACAAAATTTTGTTTTTTTTAGAAGAAGCCCCTTTGGGTAAAAATTATGCATGGAGCGCTTGCTCAAAACGTCATGTAGAGTACGGAAATACTTTCTGGTCACCAAAAACTGCTCCGCGTCCGAGAAACACCCTACGGCGTGGCAAAACTATCGCACGTGAACCACTTTTTCATTCACGACACCTATTTAAATCTTTGTCAATTTTCATCGCGGGTGAAAAAAAAACACAATGTCGGAAAAACAAGATGGCCGCCATACAAAATTTTGTTTATCCAGAAAATGTCTCGGGGGTATGAAATATATATCGGGGTAGTGATCGGAACGTCATGTAAAGTATGGAAATACTTCCCGATTTTCGAAAACTGCTCCGCATCAGGGTCACTACCCCAAGTACTTGGTACCAAACCCCAAGTACTTGGTACCAAACCCCAAGTACTTGGTACCATACCCCAAGTACTTGGTACCATACCCCAAGTACTTGGTACCAAACCCCAAGTACTTGGTACCATACCCCAAGTACTTGGTACCAAACCCCAAGTACTTACTACCATACCCCAAGTACTTACTACCATACCCCAAGTACTTACTACCATACCCCAAGTACTTGGTACCAAACCCCAAGTACTTACTACCATACCCCAAGTACTTACTACCATACCCCAAGTACTTACTACCATACCCCAAGTACTTGGTACCAAACCCCAAGTACTTACTACCATACCCCAAGTACTTACTACCATACCCCAAGTACTTACTACCATACCCCAAGTGCTTACTACCATACCCCAAGTACTTACCACCATACCCCAAGTATTTACTACCATACCCCAAGTACTTACTACCATACCCCAAGTACTTACCACCATACCCCAAGTACTTACCACCATACCCCAAGTACTTACCACCATACCACAATTATTTACTACCATACCCCAAGTACTTACCACCATACCCCAAGTACTTACCACCATACCCCAAGTACTTACCACCATACCCCAAGTATTTACTACCATACCCCAAGTACTTACTACCATACCCCAAGTACTTACCACCATACCCCAAGTATTTACTACCATACCCAAAGTACTTACTACCATACCCCAAGTATTTACTACCATACCCCAAGTACTTACCACCATACCCCAAGTACTTACTACCATACCCCAAGTACTTGGTACCAAACCCCAAGTACTTACTACCATACCCCAAGTACTTACTACCATACCCCAAAACTTGGTACCATACCCCAAAACTTGGTACCAAACCCCAAGTACTTACCACCATACCCCAAGTACTTACCACCATACCCCAAGTACTTACCACCATACCCCAAGTATTTACTACCATACCCCAAGTACTTACTACCATACCCCAAGTACTTACTACCATACCCCAAGTACTTACTACCATACCCCAAGTACTTACTACCATACCCCAAGTACTTACTACCATACCCCAAGTACTTGGTACCAAACCCCAAGTACTTACTACCATACCCCAAGTACTTACTACCATACCCCAAGTACTTACTACCATACCCCAAGTACTTGGTACCAAACCCCAAGTACTTACTACCATACCCCAAGTACTTGGTACCAAACCCCAAGTACTTACTACCATACCCCAAGTACTTACTACCATACCCCAAGTACTTACTACCATACCCCAAGTACTTGGTACCAAACCCCAAGTACTTACTACCATACCCCAAGTACTTACTACCATACCCCAAGTACTTACTACCATACCCCAAGTACTTACTACCATACCCCAAGTACTTGGTACCAAACCCTAAGTACTAACCACCATACCCCAAGTACTTTCCACCATACCCCAAGTACTTACCACCATACCCCAAGTACTTACCACCATACCCCAAGTATTTACTACCATACCCCAAGTACTTACCACCATACCCCAAGTACTTACTACCATACCCCAAGTACTTACTACCATACCCCAAGTACTTGGTACCAAACCCCAAGTACTTACCACCATACCCCAAGTACTTACCACCATACCCCAAGTACTTACCACCATACCCCAAGTACTTACTACCATACCCCAAGTACTTACCACCATACCCCAAGTATTTACCACCATACCCCAAGTACTTACTACCATACCCCAAGTACTTACTACCATACCCCAAGTACTTACTACCATACCCCAAGTACTTACTACCATACCCCAAGTACTTACTACCATACCCCAAGTACTTACTACCATACCCCAAGTACTTACTACCATACTTACTTACCAAGTACTTACCACCATACCCCAAGTACTTGGTACCATACCCCAAGTACTTGGTACCAAACCCCAAGTACTTACTACCATACCCCAAGTACTTACTACCATACCCCAAAACTTGGTACCAAACCCCAAGTACTTACCACCATACCCCAAGTACTTACCACCATACCCCAAGTACTTACCACCATACCCCAAGTATTTACTACCATACCCCAAGTACTTACTACCATACCCCAAGTACTTACTACCATACCCCAAGTACTTACTACCATACCCCAAGTACTTACTACCATACCCCAAGTACTTACTACCATACCCCAAGTACTTACTACCATACCCCAAGTACTTACTACCATACCCCAAGTACTTACTACCATACCCCAAGTACTTACTACCATACCCCAAGTACTTACTACCATACCCCAAGTACTTACTACCATACCCCAAGTACTTACTACCATACCCCAAGTACTTACTACCATACCCCAAGTACTTACTACCATACCCCAAGTACTTACTACCATACCCCAAGTACTTGGTACCAAACCCCAAGTACTTACTACCATACCCCAAGTACTTACTACCATACCCCAAAACTTGGTACCAAACCCCAAGTACTTACCACCATACCCCAAGTACTTACCACCATACCCCAAGTACTTACCACCATACCCCAAGTATTTACTACCATACCCCAAGTACTTACTACCATACCCCAAGTACTTACCACCATACCCCAAGTATTTACTACCATACCCCAAGTACTTACTACCATACCCCAAGTACTTACCACCATACCCCAAGTATTTACTACCATACCCCAAGTACTTACTACCATACCCCAAGTACTTACCACCATACCCCAAGTATTTACTACCATACCCAAAGTACTTACTACCATACCCCAAGTACTTACCACCATACCCCAAGTACTTACCACCATACCCCAAGTACTTACCACCATACCCCAAGTACTTACCACCATACCACAAGTATTTACTACCATACCCCAAGTACTTACCACCATACCCCAAGTACTTACCACCATACCCCAAGTATTTACTACCATACCCCAAGTACTTACTACCATACCCCAAGTACTTACCACCATACCCCAAGTATTTACTACCATACCCCAAGTACTTACTACCATACCCCAAGTACTTACCACCATACCCCAAGTATTTACTACCATACCCCAAGTACTTACTACAATACCCCAAGTACTTACTACCATACCCCAAGTACTTGGTACCAAACCCCAAGTACTTACTACCATACCCCAAGTACTTACTACCATACCCCAAGTACTTACTACCATACCCCAAGTACTTGGTACCAAACCCCAAGTACTTACTACCATACCCCAAGTACTTACTACCATACCCCAAGTACTTACTACCATACCCCAAGTACTTACTACCATACCCCAAGTACTTGGTACCAAACCCCAAGTACTTACTACCATACCCCAAGTACTTACTACCATACCCCAAAACTTGGTACCAAACCCCAAGTACTTACCACCATACCCCAAGTACTTACCACCATACCCCAAGTACTTACCACCATACCCCAAGTATTTACTACCATACCCCAAGTACTTACTACCATACCCCAAGTACTTACTACCATACCCCAAGTACTTACTACCATACCCCAAGTACTTACTACCATACCCCAAGTACTTACTACCATACCCCAAGTACTTACTACCATACCCCAAGTACTTACTACCATACCCCAAGTACTTACTACCATACCCCAAGTACTTACTACCATACCCCAAGTACTTGGTACCAAACCCTAAGTACTAACCACCATACCCCAAGTACTTGGTACCAAACCCCAAGTACTTACTACCATATCCCAAGTACTTGGTACCAAACCCCAAGTACTTACTACCATACCCCAAGTACTTACTACCATACCCCAAAACTTGGTACCAAACCCCAAGTACTTACCACCATACCCCAAGTACTTACCACCATACCCCAAGTACTTACCACCATACCCCAAGTATTTACTACCATACCCCAAGTACTTACTACCATACCCCAAGTACTTACTACCATACCCCAAGTACTTACTACCATACCCCAAGTACTTACTACCATACCCCAAGTACTTACTACCATACCCCAAGTACTTGGTACCAAACCCTAAGTACTAACCACCATACCCCAAGTACTTTCCACCATACCCCAAGTACTTACCACCATACCCCAAGTACTTACCACCATACCCCAAGTATTTACTACCATACCCCAAGTACTTACCACCATACCCCAAGTACTTACTACCATACCCCAAGTACTTACTACCATACCCCAAGTACTTGGTACCAAACCCCAAGTACTTACCACCATACCCCAAGTACTTACCACCATACCCCAAGTACTTACCACCATACCCCAAGTACTTACTACCATACCCCAAGTACTTACCACCATACCCCAAGTATTTACCACCATACCCCAAGTACTTACTACCATACCCCAAGTACTTACTACCATACCCCAAGTACTTACTACCATACCCCAAGTACTTACTACCATACCCCAAGTACTTACTACCATACCCCAAGTACTTACTACCATACCCCAAGTACTTACTACCATACCCCAAGTACTTACTACCATACCCCAAGTACTTACTACCATACCCCAAGTACTTGGTACCAAACCCTAAGTACTAACCACCATACCCCAAGTACTTGGTACCAAACCCCAAGTACTTACTACCATACCCCAAGTACTTGGTACCAAACCCCAAGTACTTACTACCATACCCCAAGTACTTACTACCATACCCCAAAACTTGGTACCAAACCCCAAGTACTTACCACCATACCCCAAGTACTTACCACCATACCCCAAGTACTTACCACCATACCCCAAGTATTTACTACCATACCCCAAGTACTTACAACCATACCCCAAGTACTTACTACCATACCCCAAGTACTTACTACCATACCCCAAGTACTTACTACCATACCCCAAGTACTTACTACCATACCCCAAGTACTTACTACCATACCCCAAGTACTTACTACCATACCCCAAGTACTTACTACCATACCCCAAGTACTTACTACCATACCCCAAGTACTTGGTACCAAACCCTAAGTACTAACCACCATACCCCAAGTACTTTCCACCATACCCCAAGTACTTACCACCATACCCCAAGTACTTACCACCATACCCCAAGTATTTACTACCATACCCCAAGTACTTACCACCATACCCCAAGTACTTACTACCATACCCCAAGTACTTACTACCATACCCCAAGTACTTGGTACCAAACCCCAAGTATTTACCACCATACCCCAAGTACTTACCACCATACCCCAAGTACTTACCACCATACCCCAAGTACTTACTACCATACCCCAAGTACTTACCACCATACCCCAAGTATTTACCACCATACCCCAAGTACTTACTACCATACCCCAAGTACTTACTACCATACCCCAAGTACTTACTACCATACCCCAAGTACTTACTACCATACCCCAAGTACTTACTACCATACCCCAAGTACTTACTACCATACCCCAAGTACTTACTACCATACTTACTTACCAAGTACTTACCACCATACCCCAAGTACTTGGTACCATACCCCAAGTACTTGGTACCAAACCCCAAGTACTTACTACCATACCCCAAGTACTTACTACCATACCCCAAAACTTGGTACCAAACCCCAAGTACTTACCACCATACCCCAAGTACTTACCACCATACCCCAAGTACTTACCACCATACCCCAAGTATTTACTACCATACCCCAAGTACTTACTACCATACCCCAAGTACTTACTACCATACCCCAAGTACTTACTACCATACCCCAAGTACTTACTACCATACCCCAAGTACTTACTACCATACCCCAAGTACTTACTACCATACCCCAAGTACTTACTACCATACCCCAAGTACTTGGTACCAAACCCCAAGTACTTACCACCATACCCCAAGTACTTACCACCATACCCCAAGTACTTACCACCATACCCCAAGTATTTACTACCATACCCCAAGTACTTACTACCATACCCCAAGTACTTACTACCATACCCCAAGTACTTGCAAGTACACTTCT
>NW_026063293.1:0-2500 GCF_024362695.1 Pectinophora gossypiella
CATGAAAGCCTATAGAGGAGCGAGGATTTTCCAGAACACTGAACAGGAAGAGGGAACTGTCAAAGCGGCAATCGCAGTCTTTGATCAAGACATGGACATTATACAGTTCCCAGAACTCACCACAAATAACATCTCAGTGGTGAGGATCCGAACTAGTGCCTGGGAGATGGTTGCGGCCTCATGCTACTTTGAGCCAGACCGGCCCATAGAGCCATACTTGGAGCAGCTAAAGGAAATCCGCTGTAAATTACGACCGAAGCTATTCCTTATCGGCGGAGACGTAAACGCCAAGAACACCTGGTGGGGCAGCAGCAAAATAGACTGTAGGGGTAGTGAGGTATCTGGTGCTATGGAAGAGATGGAAATGCAGGTACTCAACGAAGGAGATGTCCCGACATTTGACACCATCAGAGGCAATAAAAGATACACAAGCCATGTAGACATCACGGCCTGCTCATCGGACATGTTGGGCTTGGTAGAGGACTGGAGGGTAGATGACCGGATAACCAGCTCTGACCACAACACCATTACATTCAAAGTCAGGCTCGCAAGAGCGAAAGGCACGGACATCCAACGGACTACGCGAATCTATGGCACCAAAAGGGCCAATTGGATTCAATTTCATGAGAAATTGAAACAATTGGTGGCCGATGGTGCCATGGACAAAGCCAAAATAGAAGGGACTAATACTATAAGGGAATTGGACCTCTTGTTGGAGGGGTATACGAGCATCGTCAAAAAGGCATGCGAAGATACTCTCTCCAAAAAGAGGTCCAATCAAAAACTTACCTTACCTTGGATGTCCGAGGAGCTTGACATTTTGAAGAAGGAGGTCTTGACCAGGAAGCGGCGTGTCCGATGCGCAGCACCAATCCGGAGAGCCCGAGTTGTTGCTGAGTACCTGCAAATGAAAGAGAAGTATGAAAGAGATGTAAAAAAGGCCCAGATATCTAGCTGGAAGGAGTTCTGTGGGAAGCAGGATAGGGAGGGTGTATGGGAGGGCATCTACAGAGTTATAGGTAGGACCGCCAAGCGACAGGAAGACCTGCCCCTGGAGATAAATGGTAGGACCGTAGATATGCGTGAATCCGCAAGAGCCCTGACTGAGACTTTCTACCCTGAGGATTCGGCGGACCGTGATACGGCATACCACCGACATATACGAGCGGAGGCCGACAGAGTGAATGGTGTTTCCCGGGACGAATCCCGGGACCCGCCGTTCACAATGGAGGAGCTCCGAGCAGTGGTAGAGAGTTTCAATCCTAAAAAGGCACCCGGGGCAGACGGTTTTACGGCAGACATCTGCAGTAGGGCGATCTCATGCGACCCAGGACTTTTCCTATCACTGGTTAACAAGTGCCTGGAGCTTGAACACTTCCCGACCATCTGGAAGAAGGCCACGGTAGTGGTCTTACGTAAGCCGGGGAAAGATAATTACCGGAACCCCAAGGCATACAGGCCGATAGGGTTGTTGCCAGTGATGGGAAAGATCTTCGAAAAACTGCTCGTAGGTAGACTGAAATGGCATATCCTCCCGAGGATTAGTACTCGCCAATATGGCTTTATGCCCCAAAAAAGCACTGAGGACTCGCTCTATGACCTAGTGAATTATATACGTCTGAAAATAAAAGCAAAAAAGCTTATTACGTTAGTCTCACTGGACATAGAGGGAGCCTTTGACAACGCTTGGTGGCCAGCAATAAGAGTCAGACTGGCTGAGGAAAAGTGTCCTGCAAATATCCGGAGAGTGCTTGACAGCTACCTACGAGACAGACAGGTCGCAGTGAGATATGGGGGGGAACAACACGCAAAGATCACATCAAAAGGTTGTGTACAGGGATCGATTGGCGGTCCTATCCTGTGGAACCTTCTCCTGGATCCTCTCTTGAAGGGGCTTGAGGAGCGAGGGGATTATGTCCAGGCATTCGCTGACGACGTGGTCCTCGTGTTCCACGGGGAAACTGCGCTGGAAGTCGGGAGGCAGGCCAATGCCGCCCTCGCCTATGTCCAAGATTGGGGAAAGAAAAACAAACTTAACTTTGGTCCGCAAAAAACCAAAGCTATGACAATGACCAATAAAATAAAATACGATACCCCGGTCTTGGATATGGGCGGGATCGGCATTGAAATGTCAAACGACATAAAGATCTTAGGGCTACACATCGATAGAAAGTTGACCTTCAATAAACACGTCTCAGAAGTGTGCAAAAAAGCTATCGTGATCTACAAACAGCTCTCCAGAGCAGCAAAAGTAGACTGGGGTCTTCACCCAGAAATTATTAGGATCATATATAACGCGACAATTGAGCCAATAATCTTATACGCAGCTAGTGTTTGGGCTCCGGAGGTTGACAAGCTGGGGGTGCAGAAGCAGCTCAATAACGTACAGAGGGGATTCGCGCAAAAGATGACGAAAGCGTACCGAACAGTATCTCTTAACTCTGCCCTGGTGCTGTCTGGGTTGCTCCCACTTGACCTCCGGATTAAGGAGGCAGCCGCC
>NW_026063293.1:7500-17500 GCF_024362695.1 Pectinophora gossypiella
TAACCTAACCTAACCTAACCTAACCTAACCTAACCTAACCTAACCTAACCTAACCTAACCTAACCTAACCTAACCTAACCTAACCTAACCTAACCTAACCTAACCTAACCTAACCTAACCTAACCTAACCTAACCTAACCTAACCTAACCTAACCTAACCTAACCTAACCTAACCTAACCTAACCTAACCTAACCTAACCTAACCTAACCTAACCTAACCTAACCTAACCTAACCTAACCTAACCTAACCTAACCTAACCTAACCTAACCTAACCTAACCTAACCTAACCTAACCTAACCTAACCTAACCTAACCTAACCTAACCTAACCTAACCTAACCTAACCTAACCTAACCTAACCTAACCTAACCTAACCTAACCTAACCTAACCTAACCTAACCTAACCTAACCTAACCTAACCTAACCTAACCTAACCTAACCTAACCTAACCTAACCTAACCTAACCTAACCTAACCTAACCTAACCTAACCTAACCTAACCTAACCTAACCTAACCTAACCTAACCTAACCTAACCTAACCTAACCTAACCTAACCTAACCTAACCTAACCTAACCTAACCTAACCTAACCTAACCTAACCTAACCTAACCTAACCTAACCTAACCTAACCTAACCTAACCTAACCTAACCTAACCTAACCTAACCTAACCTAACCTAACCTAACCTAACCTAACCTAACCTAACCTAACCTAACCTAACCTAACCTAACCTAACCTAACCTAACCTAACCTAACCTAACCTAACCTAACCTAACCTAACCTAACCTAACCTAACCTAACCTAACCTAACCTAACCTAACCTAACCTAACCTAACCTAACCTAACCTAACCTAACCTAACCTAACCTAACCTAACCTAACCTAACCTAACCTAACCTAACCTAACCTAACCTAACCTAACCTAACCTAACCTAACCTAACCTAACCTAACCTAACCTAACCTAACCTAACCTAACCTAACCTAACCTAACCTAACCTAACCTAACCTAACCTAACCTAACCTAACCTAACCTAACCTAACCTAACCTAACCTAACCTAACCTAACCTAACCTAACCTAACCTAACCTAACCTAACCTAACCTAACCTAACCTAACCTAACCTAACCTAACCTAACCTAACCTAACCTAACCTAACCTAACCTAACCTAACCTAACCTAACCTAACCTAACCTAACCTAACCTAACCTAACCTAACCTAACCTAACCTAACCTAACCTAACCTAACCTAACCTAACCTAACCTAACCTAACCTAACCTAACCTAACCTAACCTAACCTAACCTAACCTAACCTAACCTAACCTAACCTAACCTAACCTAACCTAACCTAACCTAACCTAACCTAACCTAACCTAACCTAACCTAACCTAACCTAACCTAACCTAACCTAACCTAACCTAACCTAACCTAACCTAACCTAACCTAACCTAACCTAACCTAACCTAACCTAACCTAACCTAACCTAACCTAACCTAACCTAACCTAACCTAACCTAACCTAACCTAACCTAACCTAACCTAACCTAACCTAACCTAACCTAACCTAACCTAACCTAACCTAACCTAACCTAACCTAACCTAACCTAACCTAACCTAACCTAACCTAACCTAACCTAACCTAACCTAACCTAACCTAACCTAACCTAACCTAACCTAACCTAACCTAACCTAACCTAACCTAACCTAACCTAACCTAACCTAACCTAACCTAACCTAACCTAACCTAACCTAACCTAACCTAACCTAACCTAACCTAACCTAACCTAACCTAACCTAACCTAACCTAACCTAACCTAACCTAACCTAACCTAACCTAACCTAACCTAACCTAACCTAACCTAACCTAACCTAACCTAACCTAACCTAACCTAACCTAACCTAACCTAACCTAACCTAACCTAACCTAACCTAACCTAACCTAACCTAACCTAACCTAACCTAACCTAACCTAACCTAACCTAACCTAACCTAACCTAACCTAACCTAACCTAACCTAACCTAACCTAACCTAACCTAACCTAACCTAACCTAACCTAACCTAACCTAACCTAACCTAACCTAACCTAACCTAACCTAACCTAACCTAACCTAACCTAACCTAACCTAACCTAACCTAACCTAACCTAACCTAACCTAACCTAACCTAACCTAACCTAACCTAACCTAACCTAACCTAACCTAACCTAACCTAACCTAACCTAACCTAACCTAACCTAACCTAACCTAACCTAACCTAACCTAACCTAACCTAACCTAACCTAACCTAACCTAACCTAACCTAACCTAACCTAACCTAACCTAACCTAACCTAACCTAACCTAACCTAACCTAACCTAACCTAACCCAGTCTCATTCCGACCTTTGACGAGAGCACCACGCTTTTTCTAGTGCTCCACAATTAAAAATCGCTTAAAAATAGTAAAAGTTGTGCGATTTCAGTGAATGAAGTGTCAGTGTGTGCGTAAAAGCGAGTTCTGTTGAGTGATCAGTGCCAAAATAACCGGATTACAGTTTTCAACCCCCTTATAAAGGGAGGAAAGGATTTTAAGGTTAGATCTCATCCTTACTACCCGGTTTTGTGGCAATAACTCCGGAACCACTTGCGTCCCCCTGACACGCGACACGACAAAAGTTGCGTCTTGTCGAGCCCGATTTTTTGACACCTCATCCCGACATCTCCCGTTTATCCTGAGGGAGCTGCAGCAGCAAAACTGAAACCGCGTGGCCACGTGTCACGTGATCCAGTGGCGACAGCGAGCTGGCACAAACCCCGGAAGAAGCGGCGCGGAGCATCAAAAATTCGTGCAAAGGTTTCAGAATTTTTCAGCTGAATTCAGCGGACTTATTAATATTTCAATTTTAAACTTTTGACAGCTGTAGCTCCTAAATTACTGCATAAATTAAATTTTTTATTTGACTGTTGCTTGCGCGCTAATTTACTTAGCGTGTGTATTTATTTTCATAATTTTCGACCAAGTACCTTCGGAGCCGCAGCCTGAAAACTGAATTTTCAGTTTTTTCAGAATAAGTTGTTTATTTTTCATTAATTATAAATGTGTGCTAGATATTAAGTTTCCTTGTGTTAATACGAATATTTTGACACCTCACACTTGTCCCCCGGGTGCATATCCTCGAAGATACAGCGTTTTCAGGAAATTTTGCTGTACCTCCTGAAACGCTTGAAATAGCCCAAATTTTTGAGTTCTAATAGCTTCAAATCATAGTTTCGATAACCCTTAACCCAAATTTCAGCCCTCTAGGCCTTAAACTCGCGAAACTTCGCGAAATTTTTAATTTTGGCGGCCATCTTGAAATTTTAAATTGGCTGTATCTCCGGGGATATTCAACTCAGAGGTGCGGGATTTTCTCTGGACTGTGTGGCGGGATCTCCTCTGCACGATTGGTGACTTTCAGGCAAATCGGACGCCTGAAAAATTTTTCAGCTGAAACCACTTTCAGGAGGCAGAGAACATCAAGCCAAACCCAGCATCCAAAACCCCGTGCTTCTAGGAGCAATAGAAGCTGAGCAATTCGCCCCCAAAGTCTGACTTTGACAGCTGTGCCAGCTGTCAAACCGACTTTGACGCTTCATAGCTCGGAAAGTACGGGGCCTAGGAGACTGGGGTTTTCTTCCCTAGGCTTAGGAGCATCACTCCTACTCGCCCACCGATTTTCAGGACGATCGGCGTCCTGAAAATTTTTGGCCCTGAAAGTGGTTTCAGCGAAAAGTTCAGGTCGCGCTGATACAGAGCAGCCCAAACTCCAGCTCTGTAACTCTGATAGTTGCGGAGCTAGACGCTGCCAAACATCGAGTTTGACAGCTGTCAGAAAAGTTTGGGCCGCTCTGGCTCGGCTCCATTCCGCCCGATTTTGCTGGGATTTCTTCTGCCATCTGTCCCCTGGCCTGAACTATTGACCTGGGCTGTTTTCAGGCGAATCGGTCGCCTGAAAAATTTCAGGCCTGAAAACTACTCCGGCGTGTAGAGGAGGTCCGGCCGATTCTGGTAAACCCAAACTTGGGCCTAGTAGCTCCAATAGTTTCAGAGCTAGACCCTGCTAAACAACGGGTTTGACAGATGTCAAAGATTTTTGGACTGCTGTAGCTCGACCCCATTCTGCCCGATTTTGCTGGGGTTTCTTTAGCAAACATTCCCCTGGCCTGGACTGTCGACTCAGACGGTTTTCAGGCAGATCGGTCGCCTGAAATTTTTCAGGCCTGAAAACCGCTCCATCGTGTAGGGGGGGTCGCGCTGAGGCAGATAAGCTAAAGCACTAGTGGTCTCCGAGCAATAACGGCGGAGTTACGGTGCTTCAAGTGTCGGATTTGACATAAGCGCCGCCATCTTGGAAAAATTCAAACCTGCATAACTCTGGACATATAGATCCAATCTGGACGCGGTTTTTTCTGGATGGTAGGGCTTGGGAAGACCTGTCTCTTGACGTATGAATTGGGCCTCTACATAGAGCGTAAGTAGATTTTTGGCTCTACCTCACTAAATAGCCCAAACACAACCTGGTTTTTTCGAAGTTTTGGCCAATATTAGATTGCTAGAAGTGGCCCCAGAGATCGAGAGTAGCCGGACTCTACGTAGAGACCTAACAAATAAAACTTTTACTTTTGTATTGTTCTTGTTTTAATTTTGTTTTATTTTGGTGTTATTTTGCATTACTTACTTTGCCTATGTCTATGTGTATATACTTATAATCCACGGTATTTGACAATCACTGGAATTCGTTGGCGACTCCACATACAGGTACACGTACACACATACACAAATATATACACACACAAACGAACACTCTCTCTTGCACACACACATACACGTACACACTCTCTCCCACATACACCTATACACACATACACACACACACACGAACAATAAACACTTACCTGCAGTTGATTTGACCGGCGTAGACGCTTACTCACCCATCTGACAGCATATCTAGAACTGTAGGATTGACCCGTTGCTGTGCAGCGAAGTATCTGAAACAAAGGATAGAAAATTAAAACATAGACTTATTATTAAATAAAACTTACTCTAATAATCAAATATTTACATTTATATTTTATTTTAACTTATACAATTTTATTTACATAACTGTCTCTAGTTTTAGAGACAATATATTATACTTTTGACATAGACGCGTGCCCCTGACAAAAATGAGTTTCGGCTTTAGAACACCCGCAAAAAAGGATATGACAAAGCCCGCATCCCCGAAGGCTCCTGAGAAGCCCAACGTAAGACTGAGCATTGACGCCTGGGAAGCTGGGGAAATTGTAAATCTGACACAGGTCACACCCCCCTCGCAGCCAAAGCCAACGGACGTGATCCCCTCCAAATATACCACATGCAGGAAGGCTTCCTCGCAGAGTGCACTGGCAGGGAAATCAAACGCCTCACCGGTGCTACCATCTACACCGGTGACTAGGGCGGCAAAAGCCAGGACATGGGTGACCAAGGGGAAAACGTACCTAAGCGAGTCACGAAACATGAAGACGGAGCTTAAGACTGGTATCATCGCCGCCCTGGACAATCTTTATAGATGCTATAAAGAGGCGGAGGCTGATAAGACGGTAACGTGGGGAAGGGTAGAGTCGGAGAAGGAAAAATCTGGGGATGAAAATGATAAGGGGAAACCTGACCAAGCGGGGACCAAGGGAATGGACAGGGAGGCAGGGAATAAGATACTGGAAAAAATTGCAGACCAGACGCGACTCCTCCAAGAAAATAGCAGAAAGATGGAAGAGCTGAAAATGATAATAGAGGATACAAGGAGGAATGAGATAGAGAGAGGCTCCTACGCGAGCGTAGCAGCGAGACCACCGAGAAGAGCGACTTCAGAGCGGACTGCGCTGCACTCGGTAGTTATTACCTCCGAAGATAAAGAAGAGACGGGAGACGAAGTGATGGACAGGGTGAGAAAGGCTGTAAATGCTAAAGAAGGAGACATAGAAATAGAGAGAGTAAGGAAAGCGAAGGATCGGAAAGTCATATTGGGATGTCGGACTAAAGAGGAGAGAAGGAGAGTCAAAGACCGAATCGAAAAAGCAGGACAGCGCCTCAGCGTCGAGGAGGTGAAAAATAAAGACCCGCTACTGGTGCTCCGAGGCGTCCTCCGCAGCCACTCAGACGAGGAACTGCTGGGGGCGCTAAGGAGACAGAACCGGGATATTTTTCAGGGCCTCGACGAGGAGGAAGGCCGAGTCACTGTCAAGTTCCGCAGGTACGCGCGAAACCCGAACACTAACAACGTGATCGTCACCACCTCCCCCACGATTTGGAACCGAGCGCTACAAAAAGGTAGAGTACGAATAGATCTGCAGACAGTAAATGTTGAGGACCAATCTCCGCTTGTGCAGTGCACGCGCTGCCTTGGGTATGGGCACAGCCGACGGTTCTGTAAAGAACCATCAGACCTATGCAGTCACTGTACGGGACCACACCTCAGGGCAGACTGTCCTCAGCGCATGGCTGGAGCAGAGCCGGAATGCAGAAATTGCTGCAAAGCAGAATTTGAAAACACGGCCCACAACGCCTTCAGCAATGAATGTCCAGTCAGAGCGAAATGGGACAGACTGGCACGGGCATCAGTAGCGTATTGCTAAGGTGGTTCCAAAGAATACTCCGTACAAGATACTCCAAGCAAATCTCCAGAGGAAGAAGTTGGCGACCCAGGAGCTTATGATTGAGGCCAGAAAGCGCAAAGCAGCCGCAGCGCTAATTCAGGAACCCTACGTGGGCGGAGCAACGAGGATGAACGGGTTTAGAGGCGTTAGAGTTTTCCAGAGCACTAGGCCAGGAAGCGGGACTGTTAAGGCGGCAATAGCCATCTTTGACCCGGACCTTAACGTGGTACAGTACCCAGAACTCACCACGGAAAACATCGTCGTGGTGGGGATCCAAACCAGTGCCTGGAAACTCACGCTAGTCTCGTTCTACTTCGAGCCAGACCAGCCACTAGGGCCATACCTGAATGTCCTCAGAAAGGTGGAAAACAAGACGGGACCTAAGAGGCTCATTCTGGGAGGAGACGCCAACGCTTGGAGTATCTGGTGGGGGAGTAAGGAAACAAACGATAGAGGTGACGAAATGTTGGGAGCTCTCGACCAGCTTGGACTGCAGATACTCAACACAGGGGAAACTCCAACCTTCGACGTAATCAGAGGGGAAAGGCGCTACACCAGCAGCGTTGACATCACGGCCTGCACAGCGGACATGTTGGCGGTCACAGACGGTTGGAGAGTGGTGGAAGATCTGACGGGGTCGGATCACAACGGCATGGAGTTTTACATCAACCTGCAAAAGTCTAAGGGTGTGTGTGTCAAAAGAACAACAAGGATATTCAACACCAAAAAAGCTAATTGGGGCCAATTTCGTGCGAAGCTGGGCCAAATTATGCTTGAACAAGATGTAACAATAGCTGAAATAGAGAAAATTAGAACCACTGAGGAAATAGACATCATGACAGCAAAACTAACAGCAGCTACAATAGAAGCAGGCACACACACAATACCGAAGAAGAAAAATGCAGAAAAACTTACCTTGCCGTGGTGGTCCGAAGAACTAGCCAACCTGAAAAGGGAAGTCGCTACCAAGAAGAGGAGAATCCGATGTGCAGCGCCGATCAGGAGACCGAAGGTTGTTGAGGAGTACCTGAAACACAAAGAAAAGTATGAGATTGAAGTAGTCAAAGCACAGGTCGACAGCTGGAAAGAGTTCTGTGGAAAACAAGACAGGGAAGGGATGTGGGAAGGCATCTACAGGGTGATGGGAAGGACGGCAATAAGGGAGGAAGAAGTGCCAATGGTCAAAGGGGATAAGGTCCTGGATGCAGAGAACTCCGCCAAATATTTGGCCGAAACTTTCTACCCCAGAGATAACATAGAGGAAGATACTGAGGAGCATAGGTTGACAAGGGACAGGGCAGAGAAGTTGAATGAAGGGGATCAAGATGGTGCTTGCGACCCTCCGTTCACAATTAACGAATTAAATAGAGCTGCGGGTTCCTTCAACCCCAAAAAAGCGCCAGGTTCCGACGGGCTAACAGCGGATATATGGGGCCACCTGATTGATTATGACCCAGATACAGTGCTGTGTTTATTGAATAAATGCCTGACACATCGGTACTTCCCGCGATCATGGAAGGATGCGACAGTCATTGTGCTCCGCAAACCCGGGAAAGAAAGGTACGATTCCCCCAAATCTTATAGGCCGATTGGGCTTTTGCCTGTTTTGGGGAAAATCTATGAAAAGATGATCGTGGCCCGACTCAAGTTTCATCTACTTCCGAGGATGAGTACTCGCCAGTACGGCTTTATGCCCCAGAAGAGCACAGAAGACTCCCTCTATACGCTAATAAAGCACATACGATCCAAGCTCGAGGAGAAAAAGATCATAACCCTCGTGTCTTTGGACATAGAGGGAGCCTTCGATAGCGCATGGTGGCCGAAGATTAAAGTACGACTGGCTGAGGAAAGGTGTCCAGCAAACTTGAGAAAGGTCCTTGAAAGTTATTTGAGTGAGAGAACGGTGAGTGTAAGGTACGGGGGCACGGAGTACAAGACTAAAACTGAAAAGGGATGTGTCCAGGGGTCAATTGGTGGTCCCATACTCTGGAATCTGCTGCTAGACCCGCTTCTAAAAGGGCTAGAAATGAGAGGGTATTACTGTCAGGCCTTCGCCGATGACGTTGTTCTGACGTTTGACGGCTGCACAGCACGGGAGATCGAAGGACAGGCCAATGCCGCCCTCGAGTATGTTCGGGCGTGGGGGGTCATGAACAAGCTCAGATTTGCACCGCAGAAGACCAGCGCAATGCTGGTGACGCGGAAGCTGAAGCATGACACCCCACGTCTGACCATGGGCGGGGTCGACATCGGCATGTCAAAGCAAATCAAACTGCTAGGTCTCACCATCGACAATAAACTTACCTTTAACACACACGTCGCCAACGTCTGCTCCAAAGCCGTAAATGTGTACAAACAGTTAGCTAGGGCCGCAAGGGTGAGTTGGGGTCTCCATCCGGAAGTGATGCGCAGCATATACACCGCGGTGGTAGAGCCTATCGTCTTGTACGCCGCAAGCGCATGGGCGCCGGCGTCCAACAAACTGGGAGTGAGGTCTAAGCTGAACAGCGTTCAGCGAAGCTTCGCCCAGAAGATGTGTCGAGCATATCGCACGGTATCCCTGAACTCGGCACTGGTGCTGGCTGGGATACTCCCCTTGGACTTGCGTATACAGGAGGCCGCCTCGCTCTATGAGGCCCGAAGGGGAGTATGCCATCCAGCGCTGGCGGGTGGGGAGATCGAGCGTGTTGCATCGGCACTCCAGATGCCGCACCCGGCAGAACGGAGAGCGATAGAGCTGCGTCACCTGGTGGACGAGGAACACTATCGCGAAAATTGCGACTTCGAAGTCCGCATCTTCACGGATGGCAGCAAGATTGAGGGAAAGGTCGGAGCCGCACTATCCATTTGGACTGGTGCGGCGGAGACGAAAACCCGAAAGCTTGCTCTGCCATCCTATTGCACCGTCTACCAGGCCGAGCTTCTCGCTCTCTGCGAAGCCACTCGGGAGGCCCTGAAACGTAGAGAGACCAGCTGTGCCATATATAGCGACTCTATGGCAGCCCTCCTCACAGTCGTGAACCCCGAAGCCCTCCACCCTCTTGCCGTGGAATCTAGAGACGCCATTTACCGCAGTAGCATCCAGAACAAGAGCGTCTCCTTGTTCTGGATTAAAGCTCACGCGGGGTTGGAGGGTAACGAGAGAGCCGACTCGCTCGCAAAGGAGGCTGCCCTAAAGTCGAAACGCAAGCCGGACTACGATATGTACCCGGTATCATTCGTCAAACGCTTTATCCGTATGGATACGCTTGACGAATGGAACCGGAGATACAGCACGGGGCACACAGCGTCCACCACCAAGCTGTTCTTCCCGAGTGCGGTTGAGGCGTACAGGACGGTACGCAAGCTGAGTATCA
>NW_026063293.1:20000-32500 GCF_024362695.1 Pectinophora gossypiella
CTAACCTAACCTAACCTAACCTAACCTAACCTAACCTAACCTAACCTAACCTAACCTAACCTAACCTAACCTAACCTAACCTAACCTAACCTAACCTAACCTAACCTAACCTAACCTAACCTAACCTAACCTAACCTAACCTAACCTAACCTAACCTAACCTAACCTAACCTAACCTAACCTAACCTAACCTAACCTAACCTAACCTAACCTAACCTAACCTAACCTAACCTAACCTAACCTAACCTAACCTAACCTAACCTAACCTAACCTAACCTAACCTAACCTAACCTAACCTAACCTAACCTAACCTAACCTAACCTAACCTAACCTAACCTAACCTAACCTAACCTAACCTAACCTAACCTAACCTAACCTAACCTAACCTAACCTAACCTAACCTAACCTAACCTAACCTAACCTAACCTAACCTAACCTAACCTAACCTAACCTAACCTAACCTAACCTAACCTAACCTAACCTAACCTAACCTAACCTAACCTAACCTAACCTAACCTAACCTAACCTAACCTAACCTAACCTAACCTAACCTAACCTAACCTAACCTAACCTAACCTAACCTAACCTAACCTAACCTAACCTAACCTAACCTAACCTAACCTAACCTAACCTAACCTAACCTAACCTAACCTAACCTAACCTAACCTAACCTAACCTAACCTAACCTAACCTAACCTAACCTAACCTAACCTAACCTAACCTAACCTAACCTAACCTAACCTAACCTAACCTAACCTAACCTAACCTAACCTAACCTAACCTAACCTAACCTAACCTAACCTAACCTAACCTAACCTAACCTAACCTAACCTAACCTAACCTAACCTAACCTAACCTAACCTAACCTAACCTAACCTAACCTAACCTAACCTAACCTAACCTAACCTAACCTAACCTAACCTAACCTAACCTAACCTAACCTAACCTAACCTAACCTAACCTAACCTAACCTAACCTAACCTAACCTAACCTAACCTAACCTAACCTAACCTAACCTAACCTAACCTAACCTAACCTAACCTAACCTAACCTAACCTAACCTAACCTAACCTAACCTAACCTAACCTAACCTAACCTAACCTAACCTAACCTAACCTAACCTAACCTAACCTAACCTAACCTAACCTAACCTAACCTAACCTAACCTAACCTAACCTAACCTAACCTAACCTAACCTAACCTAACCTAACCTAACCTAACCTAACCTAACCTAACCTAACCTAACCTAACCTAACCTAACCTAACCTAACCTAACCTAACCTAACCTAACCTAACCTAACCTAACCTAACCTAACCTAACCTAACCTAACCTAACCTAACCTAACCTAACCTAACCTAACCTAACCTAACCTAACCTAACCTAACCTAACCTAACCTAACCTAACCTAACCTAACCTAACCTAACCTAACCTAACCTAACCTAACCTAACCTAACCTAACCTAACCTAACCTAACCTAACCTAACCTAACCTAACCTAACCTAACCTAACCTAACCTAACCTAACCTAACCTAACCTAACCTAACCTAACCTAACCTAACCTAACCTAACCTAACCTAACCTAACCTAACCTAACCTAACCTAACCTAACCTAACCTAACCTAACCTAACCTAACCTAACCTAACCTAACCTAACCTAACCTAACCTAACCTAACCTAACCTAACCTAACCTAACCTAACCTAACCTAACCTAACCTAACCTAACCTAACCTAACCTAACCTAACCTAACCTAACCTAACCTAACCTAACCTAACCTAACCTAACCTAACCTAACCTAACCTAACCTAACCTAACCTAACCTAACCTAACCTAACCTAACCTAACCTAACCTAACCTAACCTAACCTAACCTAACCTAACCTAACCTAACCTAACCTAACCTAACCTAACCTAACCTAACCTAACCTAACCTAACCTAACCTAACCTAACCTAACCTAACCTAACCTAACCTAACCTAACCTAACCTAACCTAACCTAACCTAACCTAACCTAACCTAACCTAACCTAACCTAACCTAACCTAACCTAACCTAACCTAACCTAACCTAACCTAACCTAACCTAACCTAACCTAACCTTTTTTTTTTTTTTTTTTTTTAGCGTTGGGAAATGCTTTACGCATACCACGCCACCCGGGGGGGCGACGTGGTTATGTGGGACTCCCCGGGTGTTGCCACCCGGTATACCCACTAAAACCCAACGGTGTTCCTACTTGTCCACTGTGGTGCCAGGACCCGGGAATCGCCGAAGCATACTTCCGCGACCCGGCAGTGGTTGGCCTGTGAGGCCTCGCCTCGTCGTGAGTGGCGTGCGCGGAACACGCACGCAACGCCTACTCGAGCCGGTTGTTGTTGGAACGACAGACTCCCCCGAGTCTGCCGCCCGTGGCTCTCTGGGTCTCCCCCTTATGTGCCCTCCTCCTCTAGTCCAGTGCACACAGGGTGAGACCCGCATCGGTTTTTGGGCGAAAGATGGCCGACATCCGCCCGCCATCCCCGCCCCGAAGCCGAATCCGTGGTGGGAGTGAAATTCCCTCACGCAAGCTGGTCTGGTCTCCCGCCCCGTTTGCACGGGGCGAAACCGAGACCATCACCACACCACACAGAGCCGTCAGTTCGTGTTCATGGGCTCAGCCCCGACACGTCCCGCGGCCTGCGGGCGGGAAGGTCGCGAAGAGGCCTGAGGGCCATCGCGAACCTTCCGCTTGCTCCTCGACTGGGCAGTACATATTGAACTGCCCAGACGGTGTTCCGCCGGTCTTCTCGCCGCCTCGCACACTGTGCAGTGCGGGGGAGCGGAACACTGTGAGGACTTGTGGCCGGTTTGGCCGCATCTGAAACACTGGGTGCTCCGGTCCACCTCGGACTCGCACATGGCGTGCGCGTGTCCGGTTTCGTGGCATCGGAAGCACCGCAGCGGACGCGGCTCCAGCACTTTCACCTGGGCAGAGGTCCAGCCGACCAGGAGGCGACCCTTAGCCACCCCTTTAGCGACTGCTACAGGGCAGCTCACCATCAGAGAGCCCATGCCACCCGCGCCTTCGCGGATGACACCGGCCTTGATGGCGTCCGTCGCACATCCGCCGGCCGTGGCCACTGCCTCCACCACATCTTGAGCGGTGACGGAGTCGTCCAGGCCCACAATGCGCATATCTGCGCGTTTGATGGGCCTGGAGACTTTCACTACGTCCCCGCTCACTGACTCCCTGAGCTTTTCAGCCAGGGTGTCTGCCTTCTCGGCGCTCATGGCGCCCGCGAGCTCCAGCACTCTTGCACCCGTCATCGCCTTGCGGATCTTGAGGTTGGCTATCCCCAGGCTCTGGAGATTGACCTTTGCCTTAGCCACCCTCAAGACATCCGCGTACGTGGTACCGCCCGCCACTGCCGCCGGCTGCAAATGCAGCACAACCGCCGCTGTGCGGGGCGTGCGCATTTTGGGCACCTTGGGGCGTTGTGGCTGTTGAGGAGCCGCCTTCTTCCTCCGGCCTTGGCCGACGGTGGTCCAGCCGTCGCCAGCAGACCCAGAAGGTCGGGATTGGGCCTCGACTTGGCCGCCGGTCCCTGCCTTCTTCTTTCCCTTCTTCTTCCTTCCCCTAGAACCCCTCTTCTTCTTCTTAGGGGAAGGTGTGGAGGCGAGGCCACTAACAGCCGCGGCTGGGCCTTGGGAGGCCGCGAGCGGCGCGGCACGTGTAGTGCCGGCTGCAGTGGCAGTCGCCTTCTTCGCCTTTGTTTTTGTTGCGGCTACGGCGGGGGTCTTCGCTGGTACAGCGGGAGTCCTGGCCGCAGCCGCATACGTAGCCGCATTTCTGCGGTCCGCCGCAAGCGGTGGACGTAACACCTTCGGAGGCAGGAGCCTGTCCTCCAGACCTGCCAGTTTCGCGTCGACCAAAAAGCCAACTTGGCTAATGATCCGCGCGGCAAGGTCCTCGTCCTTATCGGACACGGCTCGACTGCTCTCCGGCGGCGGCGGGTCCGTTCGTTTGGCCGGCTTGGCGCGCACTACTCTGGGAGCCGGCTCCGGGAGCGGGCTCTCGGAGACAGACGGCATCTCCGTCCGAGGTGCAGGCGCTGTAGCTGGCTGCGTCATATCCTGAGACGCGCCAAATGAGTTCCTCATTTGACGCATCTCCAGCCGAAGGCTCTCTATCTCCTTCTGCTGATCGTCCAGCGCTTTCTGCAGGCGGGAGTTCTGGGCCTGCAGACTGCGCGTCTCCTCGTTCGCCGTTGTGGAGCGGAGAACGTCCAGGACCTGGACGATCAGCTTCGCGGAGTCCTTGAGGGCGCGAACGAAGGTGCCCTTCAGTCGACCTGACTTGGCAGCCACGCTCTCGACCACCGCGGCCGCGTCTTTCGCCCTCTGGTACAGATCGGCGACCGTTTCTGTACCAGGATCTGCGTCGGAATCGCGTGCCGCAGACTCCGCGTCAGCATCCGGCAGTGTGCCGGAGCTTCGGAGGCAGAAGACCTTCTTGGCCGATTCGGCCACCTCCTTCTCGGCCTGAAGCAAGAGCTCCTCCCGCATGGCGCGGTTGAGCTCCGCTTTGGCCCTGGCAAGGCCAACGTATTCCCCAGTGGTTGGAGGGCGACCTCTACCTCGCTTGGCCCGCGCCCTCATGACGGGTGAACCGAGCTCCGTTACCGAAGCTCGGTCCCCCTCGTCAGAGGACGGGTCCGAGAGCACGACTGTTTTCCGCTTACGCCACAGTGTGCCCTCTGGGAGGGAGGCCACGCTCTCCATGGAGCATACGGTCCGTAGGCTACTTGTTTCATCCGAGGATGAAACAAGGCTAGGACCGGTTCGTCTCGATCGCCTCTGGGCACTTGGCCCAGGGGCAGCAATCTTAGCACTTGGTGCTTGGGTCATGTCCGGGGTTAGGCGCTCCAGCACCACCCGCGCTTCGGAAAGCGCAGATGGTGTTGACGCGCGAGAGTCATGTCCAGGGTTGTTGGCGACGAGCGCCGGGTCACATTCGGTTTGACGGGAGCTCTGTGAGCCCACGGAGCGTTCGCAGTCCCCCCCACATACGAATGGGGACCTTGGACCGGATTCACCGGTTTCCCGGCTGCCGGCGTGGGTAATATCAATTTTCTTGAACGCTTTCTTCATGATTGCTGTACCTCAGCAGGCGGTCTCTTTTATTTACCAGGGTGAGCTCCCTGGGGTGCCCTCACGGCCTGAGCGTCAGACCATACAGCCCCTCGCCGGGCACCACAAACTTAGGCTTACGGTGATTTTTTCAGAGGTTTTCTTCCTCGCGGCCCCCTCCGCTCAATGCGGAGGCGGCCCCCGTTCCAGACAGCATTGCGTCTGGGCTACGGGTCGGGCCGACGGTGGCCGAAGCCATTGCCCGGCATTGCTGCCGGACCCGCCGCCCCTGCCAACGGTGGGGCCGAAGCCCCTGTCATCTGGCCGAAGCCAGAGACGCCGTCGGATAGTCGCCCTCCTGTGTCCACTCTGCGCACCACCTCGTCCCTGCAGAGGGCCACGAGCGAGAGCGACTCCACCACGCTGTTTTGGTCCGCGCCGGCCGAAGCCGGTACCCCCCCCATTACTGGGAGGGCATTCCCCTATCCGCCACCTGGGGACGCGCCCGATGGGAGATCAGCAACTCCACACGGGAACCTAACCTAACCTAACCTAACCTAACCTAACCTAACCTAACCTAACCTAACCTAACCTAACCTAACCTAACCTAACCTAACCTAACCTAACCTAACCTAACCTAACCTAACCTAACCTAACCTAACCTAACCTAACCTAACCTAACCTAACCTAACCTAACCTAACCTAACCTAACCTAACCTAACCTAACCTAACCTAACCTAACCTAACCTAACCTAACCTAACCTAACCTAACCTAACCTAACCTAACCTAACCTAACCTAACCTAACCTAACCTAACCTAACCTAACCTAACCTAACCTAACCTAACCTAACCTAACCTAACCTAACCTAACCTAACCTAACCTAACCTAACCTAACCTAACCTAACCTAACCTAACCTAACCTAACCTAACCTAACCTAACCTAACCTAACCTAACCTAACCTAACCTAACCTAACCTAACCTAACCTAACCTAACCTAACCTAACCTAACCTAACCTAACCTAACCTAACCTAACCTAACCTAACCTAACCTAACCTAACCTAACCTAACCTAACCTAACCTAACCTAACCTAACCTAACCTAACCTAACCTAACCTAACCTAACCTAACCTAACCTAACCTAACCTAACCTAACCTAACCTAACCTAACCTAACCTAACCTAACCTAACCTAACCTAACCTAACCTAACCTAACCTAACCTAACCTAACCTAACCTAACCTAACCTAACCTAACCTAACCTAACCTAACCTAACCTAACCTAACCTAACCTAACCTAACCTAACCTAACCTAACCTAACCTAACCTAACCTAACCTAACCTAACCTAACCTAACCTAACCTAACCTAACCTAACCTAACCTAACCTAACCTAACCTAACCTAACCTAACCTAACCTAACCTAACCTAACCTAACCTAACCTAACCTAACCTAACCTAACCTAACCTAACCTAACCTAACCTAACCTAACCTAACCTAACCTAACCTAACCTAACCTAACCTAACCTAACCTAACCTAACCTAACCTAACCTAACCTAACCTAACCTAACCTAACCTAACCTAACCTAACCTAACCTAACCTAACCTAACCTAACCTAACCTAACCTAACCTAACCTAACCTAACCTAACCTAACCTAACCTAACCTAACCTAACCTAACCTAACCTAACCTAACCTAACCTAACCTAACCTAACCTAACCTAACCTAACCTAACCTAACCTAACCTAACCTAACCTAACCTAACCTAACCTAACCTAACCTAACCTAACCTAACCTAACCTAACCTAACCTAACCTAACCTAACCTAACCTAACCTAACCTAACCTAACCTAACCTAACCTAACCTAACCTAACCTAACCTAACCTAACCTAACCTAACCTAACCTAACCTAACCTAACCTAACCTAACCTAACCTAACCTAACCTAACCTAACCTAACCTAACCTAACCTAACCTAACCTAACCTAACCTAACCTAACCTAACCTAACCTAACCTAACCTAACCTAACCTAACCTAACCTAACCTAACCTAACCTAACCTAACCTAACCTAACCTAACCTAACCTAACCTAACCTAACCTAACCTAACCTAACCTAACCTAACCTAACCTAACCTAACCTAACCTAACCTAACCTAACCTAACCTAACCTAACCTAACCTAACCTAACCTAACCTAACCTAACCTAACCTAACCTAACCTAACCTAACCTAACCTAACCTAACCTAACCTAACCTAACCTAACCTAACCTAACCTAACCTAACCTAACCTAACCTAACCTAACCTAACCTAACCTAACCTAACCTAACCTAACCTAACCTAACCTAACCTAACCTAACCTAACCTAACCTAACCTAACCTAACCTAACCTAACCTAACCTAACCTAACCTAACCTAACCTAACCTAACCTAACCTAACCTAACCTAACCTAACCTAACCTAACCTAACCTAACCTAACCTAACCTAACCTAACCTAACCTAACCTAACCTAACCTAACCTAACCTAACCTAACCTAACCTAACCTAACCTAACCTAACCTAACCTAACCTAACCTAACCTAACCTAACCTAACCTAACCTAACCTAACCTAACCTAACCTAACCTAACCTAACCTAACCTAACCTAACCTAACCTAACCTAACCTAACCTAACCTAACCTAACCTAACCTAACCTAACCTAACCTAACCTAACCTAACCTAACCTAACCTAACCTAACCTAACCTAACCTAACCTAACCTAACCTAACCTAACCTAACCTAACCTAACCTAACCTAACCTAACCTAACCTAACCTAACCTAACCTAACCTAACCTAACCTAACCTAACCTAACCTAACCTAACCTAACCTAACCTAACCTAACCTAACCTAACCTAACCTAACCTAACCTAACCTAACCTAACCTAACCTAACCTAACCTAACCTAACCTAACCTAACCTAACCTAACCTAACCTAACCTAACCTAACCTAACCTAACCTAACCTAACCTAACCTAACCTAACCTAACCTAACCTAACCTAACCTAACCTAACCTAACCTAACCTAACCTAACCTAACCTAACCTAACCTAACCTAACCTAACCTAACCTAACCTAACCTAACCTAACCTAACCTAACCTAACCTAACCTAACCTAACCTAACCTAACCTAACCTAACCTAACCTAACCTAACCTAACCTAACCTAACCTAACCTAACCTAACCTAACCTAACCTAACCTAACCTAACCTAACCTAACCTAACCTAACCTAACCTAACCTAACCTAACCTAACCTAACCTAACCTAACCTAACCTAACCTAACCTAACCTAACCTAACCTAACCTAACCTAACCTAACCTAACCTAACCTAACCTAACCTAACCTAACCTAACCTAACCTAACCTAACCTAACCTAACCTAACCTAACCTAACCTAACCTAACCTAACCTAACCTAACCTAACCTAACCTAACCTAACCTAACCTAACCTAACCTAACCTAACCTAACCTAACCTAACCTAACCTAACCTAACCTAACCTAACCTAACCTAACCTAACCTAACCTAACCTAACCTAACCTAACCTAACCTAACCTAACCTAACCTAACCTAACCTAACCTAACCTAACCTAACCTAACCTAACCTAACCTAACCTAACCTAACCTAACCTAACCTAACCTAACCTAACCTAACCTAACCTAACCTAACCTAACCTAACCTAACCTAACCTAACCTAACCTAACCTAACCTAACCTAACCTAACCTAACCTAACCTAACCTAACCTAACCTAACCTAACCTAACCTAACCTAACCTAACCTAACCTAACCTAACCTAACCTAACCTAACCTAACCTAACCTAACCTAACCTAACCTAACCTAACCTAACCTAACCTAACCTAACCTAACCTAACCTAACCTAACCTAACCTAACCTAACCTAACCTAACCTAACCTAACCTAACCTAACCTAACCTAACCTAACCTAACCTAACCTAACCTAACCTAACCTAACCTAACCTAACCTAACCTAACCTAACCTAACCTAACCTAACCTAACCTAACCTAACCTAACCTAACCTAACCTAACCTAACCTAACCTAACCTAACCTAACCTAACCTAACCTAACCTAACCTAACCTAACCTAACCTAACCTAACCTAACCTAACCTAACCTAACCTAACCTAACCTAACCTAACCTAACCTAACCTAACCTAACCTAACCTAACCTAACCTAACCTAACCTAACCTAACCTAACCTAACCTAACCTAACCTAACCTAACCTAACCTAACCTAACCTAACCTAACCTAACCTAACCTAACCTAACCTAACCTAACCTAACCTAACCTAACCTAACCTAACCTAACCTAACCTAACCTAACCTAACCTAACCTAACCTAACCTAACCTAACCTAACCTAACCTAACCTAACCTAACCTAACCTAACCTAACCTAACCTAACCTAACCTAACCTAACCTAACCTAACCTAACCTAACCTAACCTAACCTAACCTAACCTAACCTAACCTAACCTAACCTAACCTAACCTAACCTAACCTAACCTAACCTAACCTAACCTAACCTAACCTAACCTAACCTAACCTAACCTAACCTAACCTAACCTAACCTAACCTAACCTAACCTAACCTAACCTAACCTAACCTAACCTAACCTAACCTAACCTAACCTAACCTAACCTAACCTAACCTAACCTAACCTAACCTAACCTAACCTAACCTAACCTAACCTAACCTAACCTAACCTAACCTAACCTAACCTAACCTAACCTAACCTAACCTAACCTAACCTAACCTAACCTAACCTAACCTAACCTAACCTAACCTAACCTAACCTAACCTAACCTAACCTAACCTAACCTAACCTAACCTAACCTAACCTAACCTAACCTAACCTAACCTAACCTAACCTAACCTAACCTAACCTAACCTAACCTAACCTAACCTAACCTAACCTAACCTAACCTAACCTAACCTAACCTAACCTAACCTAACCTAACCTAACCTAACCTAACCTAACCTAACCTAACCTAACCTAACCTAACCTAACCTAACCTAACCTAACCTAACCTAACCTAACCTAACCTAACCTAACCTAACCTAACCTAACCTAACCTAACCTAACCTAACCTAACCTAACCTAACCTAACCTAACCTAACCTAACCTAACCTAACCTAACCTAACCTAACCTAACCTAACCTAACCTAACCTAACCTAACCTAACCTAACCTAACCTAACCTAACCTAACCTAACCTAACCTAACCTAACCTAACCTAACCTAACCTAACCTAACCTAACCTAACCTAACCTAACCTAACCTAACCTAACCTAACCTAACCTAACCTAACCTAACCTAACCTAACCTAACCTAACCTAACCTAACCTAACCTAACCTAACCTAACCTAACCTAACCTAACCTAACCTAACCTAACCTAACCTAACCTAACCTAACCTAACCTAACCTAACCTAACCTAACCTAACCTAACCTAACCTAACCTAACCTAACCTAACCTAACCTAACCTAACCTAACCTAACCTAACCTAACCTAACCTAACCTAACCTAACCTAACCTAACCTAACCTAACCTAACCTAACCTAACCTAACCTAACCTAACCTAACCTAACCTAACCTAACCTAACCTAACCTAACCTAACCTAACCTAACCTAACCTAACCTAACCTAACCTAACCTAACCTAACCTAACCTAACCTAACCTAACCTAACCTAACCTAACCTAACCTAACCTAACCTAACCTAACCTAACCTAACCTAACCTAACCTAACCTAACCTAACCTAACCTAACCTAACCTAACCTAACCTAACCTAACCTAACCTAACCTAACCTAACCTAACCTAACCTAACCTAACCTAACCTAACCTAACCTAACCTAACCTAACCTAACCTAACCTAACCTAACCTAACCTAACCTAACCTAACCTAACCTAACCTAACCTAACCTAACCTAACCTAACCTAACCTAACCTAACCTAACCTAACCTAACCTAACCTAACCTAACCTAACCTAACCTAACCTAACCTAACCTAACCTAACCTAACCTAACCTAACCTAACCTAACCTAACCTAACCTAACCTAACCTAACCTAACCTAACCTAACCTAACCTAACCTAACCTAACCTAACCTAACCTAACCTAACCTAACCTAACCTAACCTAACCTAACCTAACCTAACCTAACCTAACCTAACCTAACCTAACCTAACCTAACCTAACCTAACCTAACCTAACCTAACCTAACCTAACCTAACCTAACCTAACCTAACCTAACCTAACCTAACCTAACCTAACCTAACCTAACCTAACCTAACCTAACCTAACCTAACCTAACCTAACCTAACCTAACCTAACCTAACCTAACCTAACCTAACCTAACCTAACCTAACCTAACCTAACCTAACCTAACCTAACCTAACCTAACCTAACCTAACCTAACCTAACCTAACCTAACCTAACCTAACCTAACCTAACCTAACCTAACCTAACCTAACCTAACCTAACCTAACCTAACCTAACCTAACCTAACCTAACCTAACCTAACCTAACCTAACCTAACCTAACCTAACCTAACCTAACCTAACCTAACCTAACCTAACCTAACCTAACCTAACCTAACCTAACCTAACCTAACCTAACCTAACCTAACCTAACCTAACCTAACCTAACCTAACCTAACCTAACCTAACCTAACCTAACCTAACCTAACCTAACCTAACCTAACCTAACCTAACCTAACCTAACCTAACCTAACCTAACCTAACCTAACCTAACCTAACCTAACCTAACCTAACCTAACCTAACCTAACCTAACCTAACCTAACCTAACCTAACCTAACCTAACCTAACCTAACCTAACCTAACCTAACCTAACCTAACCTAACCTAACCTAACCTAACCTAACCTAACCTAACCTAACCTAACCTAACCTAACCTAACCTAACCTAACCTAACCTAACCTAACCTAACCTAACCTAACCTAACCTAACCTAACCTAACCTAACCTAACCTAACCTAACCTAACCTAACCTAACCTAACCTAACCTAACCTAACCTAACCTAACCTAACCTAACCTAACCTAACCTAACCTAACCTAACCTAACCTAACCTAACCTAACCTAACCTAACCTAACCTAACCTAACCTAACCTAACCTAACCTAACCTAACCTAACCTAACCTAACCTAACCTAACCTAACCTAACCTAACCTAACCTAACCTAACCTAACCTAACCTAACCTAACCTAACCTAACCTAACCTAACCTAACCTAACCTAACCTAACCTAACCTAACCTAACCTAACCTAACCTAACCTAACCTAACCTAACCTAACCTAACCTAACCTAACCTAA
>NW_026063293.1:47500-57500 GCF_024362695.1 Pectinophora gossypiella
ACCTAACCTAACCTAACCTAACCTAACCTAACCTAACCTAACCTAACCTAACCTAACCTAACCTAACCTAACCTAACCTAACCTAACCTAACCTAACCTAACCTAACCTAACCTAACCTAACCTAACCTAACCTAACCTAACCTAACCTAACCTAACCTAACCTAACCTAACCTAACCTAACCTAACCTAACCTAACCTAACCTAACCTAACCTAACCTAACCTAACCTAACCTAACCTAACCTAACCTAACCTAACCTAACCTAACCTAACCTAACCTAACCTAACCTAACCTAACCTAACCTAACCTAACCTAACCTAACCTAACCTAACCTAACCTAACCTAACCTAACCTAACCTAACCTAACCTAACCTAACCTAACCTAACCTAACCTAACCTAACCTAACCTAACCTAACCTAACCTAACCTAACCTAACCTAACCTAACCTAACCTAACCTAACCTAACCTAACCTAACCTAACCTAACCTAACCTAACCTAACCTAACCTAACCTAACCTAACCTAACCTAACCTAACCTAACCTAACCTAACCTAACCTAACCTAACCTAACCTAACCTAACCTAACCTAACCTAACCTAACCTAACCTAACCTAACCTAACCTAACCTAACCTAACCTAACCTAACCTAACCTAACCTAACCTAACCTAACCTAACCTAACCTAACCTAACCTAACCTAACCTAACCTAACCTAACCTAACCTAACCTAACCTAACCTAACCTAACCTAACCTAACCTAACCTAACCTAACCTAACCTAACCTAACCTAACCTAACCTAACCTAACCTAACCTAACCTAACCTAACCTAACCTAACCTAACCTAACCTAACCTAACCTAACCTAACCTAACCTAACCTAACCTAACCTAACCTAACCTAACCTAACCTAACCTAACCTAACCTAACCTAACCTAACCTAACCTAACCTAACCTAACCTAACCTAACCTAACCTAACCTAACCTAACCTAACCTAACCTAACCTAACCTAACCTAACCTAACCTAACCTAACCTAACCTAACCTAACCTAACCTAACCTAACCTAACCTAACCTAACCTAACCTAACCTAACCTAACCTAACCTAACCTAACCTAACCTAACCTAACCTAACCTAACCTAACCTAACCTAACCTAACCTAACCTAACCTAACCTAACCTAACCTAACCTAACCTAACCTAACCTAACCTAACCTAACCTAACCTAACCTAACCTAACCTAACCTAACCTAACCTAACCTAACCTAACCTAACCTAACCTAACCTAACCTAACCTAACCTAACCTAACCTAACCTAACCTAACCTAACCTAACCTAACCTAACCTAACCTAACCTAACCTAACCTAACCTAACCTAACCTAACCTAACCTAACCTAACCTAACCTAACCTAACCTAACCTAACCTAACCTAACCTAACCTAACCTAACCTAACCTAACCTAACCTAACCTAACCTAACCTAACCTAACCTAACCTAACCTAACCTAACCTAACCTAACCTAACCTAACCTAACCTAACCTAACCTAACCTAACCTAACCTAACCTAACCTAACCTAACCTAACCTAACCTAACCTAACCTAACCTAACCTAACCTAACCTAACCTAACCTAACCTAACCTAACCTAACCTAACCTAACCTAACCTAACCTAACCTAACCTAACCTAACCTAACCTAACCTAACCTAACCTAACCTAACCTAACCTAACCTAACCTAACCTAACCTAACCTAACCTAACCTAACCTAACCTAACCTAACCTAACCTAACCTAACCTAACCTAACCTAACCTAACCTAACCTAACCTAACCTAACCTAACCTAACCTAACCTAACCTAACCTAACCTAACCTAACCTAACCTAACCTAACCTAACCTAACCTAACCTAACCTAACCTAACCTAACCTAACCTAACCTAACCTAACCTAACCTAACCTAACCTAACCTAACCTAACCTAACCTAACCTAACCTAACCTAACCTAACCTAACCTAACCTAACCTAACCTAACCTAACCTAACCTAACCTAACCTAACCTAACCTAACCTAACCTAACCTAACCTAACCTAACCTAACCTAACCTAACCTAACCTAACCTAACCTAACCTAACCTAACCTAACCTAACCTAACCTAACCTAACCTAACCTAACCTAACCTAACCTAACCTAACCTAACCTAACCTAACCTAACCTAACCTAACCTAACCCAGTTCCGACCTAACCTCTGAGGGAAACGCCACGTTTTCGTTGAGCTCCCACGATTAAAATCGATTAAAAATAGAAAAAGTGATCTCTACTTAACGGGAAAGGTGTCAAATTGTGCGGGTTAGTGCGCGCTGTGAAGTGAGTGATACGCCAATATCCGGATTGCAGTGTTTCACCCCCTAATAAGGGGTAAAAAGGTTTTTGACCACGTGCTCTACACTTGAAAAATCAACTGCTCCGGAACCAGGAAAGCGCCACTGCAGCACTATACACCAAAAGAAACCCCTCATCGAGTTCTATTTTCTGGAATTTTTCGGGAATTTTACCACCACCCCAACATCGTGAAAAACTGAAAAAAACAACTTCAAGGTCATCACCCCCGACTAGAAGGAGACGTGCTAGCGACTTCGTTCAAAATCGGGCAGGAGCATCGCAGGACATCAAAAAATACAAGGCCAGTTTCAGATTTTTTACAGACTTTTCAGTAGAGTTATTTACATTTAAGTGCTGAAAATTGTGACGGCTGTATCTCCTAAACCAGAATTAATTTACACACTTTTTTGGTGAATCCTGTTGCGCGCTAATTTTCTTAGCACAAACATATTTTTTTCAAAATTTTCAGACGTATGGTTTCGGAATTATAGCCTCAGGAGTGGAAATTCCTGAAAAATCTGGTTTTTCAGGTATAACTTTTTTGTATTTCATTTCATGAGCTTGTGTGTAATATATGACCTTCCTTTAGATTTTCCACGTTTTTAGACCCCAAGTTTGTATTTTTCAGACGTTCCTTTCAGGAGATATTGAATTTTTCATGTTTTTTCTAAATTAATTAAAAAATACCAATAAATCAATAGTTTTTTCACCACCAATAGGTCTAGGTACCCTATTCGGTACCCCAGAACCCAAATTTCAGCTTTGTAACTCAAATAAACAAAAAGTAGCGCGAAATCCGCCATCTTGGAAAACTTCCCTGAATACTTAACTGTCCATATCTCGGGAACGCAGCGTCTGAGAAATACAAGGTTTGGAACACAAGGGGGCCCTTTGTGATACTTTTCGGCTGGGGGGAGTTTCAGTCGTTTTCAGCGACTGAAATTTTTCTTCACTGAAAGCACTTTCAGGGGCTAGTTTTGGTGGTGCCGAACCCAGCATCCAAAACCCCGTATTTTTGGGAGCGATAGTCGCGGAGTTATTCCTGCTCAAAGTTGGACTTTGACAGCTGGGACAGCTGTCAAACCAACTTTGCGGCTTCATAGCTCCGGTAGTACGGGTCCTAGGAGGCTGGGGTTTTCTTCCTACGGCTTCCCCACGGCGTCTTAAGGTGCTCACCTAGTTTCAGGATATTCGGAGACCTGAAAATTTTTGTGCCTGAAAGTGCTTTCAGGGGATAGCTCTGCTCAAGCCGAGTTGGGAAAGCCCAAACTCTGTATACCTGCGACCAATAGCCGCAAAGTTACGGGGCTCCAAAGTCGCACTTTGACAGCTGTCAAAAAAGTTTGGGCCTTCATAGCTCGGCAACGGAGAGGCCAATCGAGACGGGGTTTTCTTCACAGCTAATCCCCCGACCCAGCCTATCGCTGTATAAGGGTTCTAACCCTAAATACCAAGGTCAAAATTTTTTGACGTTTTGACCCACTGGAGAGGTGGGGAGAGCTGTGCAGATCACCACGTTGAAAGCCGCAGCTTCGTGCGATCAGGGTTGCCGGAGATACAGCCACTTAAGTATCCGCGGCACTTACTTAAATGCCATTTAAGGAAACTTAACTGGACGTAGCTCCGGAACTACGGCTCGTACTGGGACGCGGTTTTCACCTACAACATAGGTGGGGACAGACCTTTCTGTGTGGCATAGCTGCGAGACTCTACATTGAGTCTAGGTAGAGTTCGGCTCTACTTTTTTAACGAATCCTAACACAACCAAATTTTTTGCTGGCATTGTGTAGTAAGAGCCCTAAGTAACTGGTTAACAAGTGTTCTCGCAGCTAAACTCTACATAGAGAGGAATTATAGAGCAATTTTATTTTGGCTCTTTCTTGTAATACTTACCTGTACGTTGTTCCTTTGAACATAAATGCAACATTTTGTGACCGCTGACCACGCTGGCTGTTGACTCTGATCTGCTAGTTGATGACCTGAAACATATAAAACCAAATTAGTTACGACTAATACACACTAATATACTTACATACACCCTAAGTGTACACACACACACACACACACACCACACATACACACACACATACACACACACACACACACACACACACACACACACACACTATACCATACTTACCACTACTTACCTCACCCTTTTGATCCGTGCGTCGACGCCGACAGCACCGTAGAGTTAACACGCAGCGGCGCAGCGTAAACCTGAAAAATAAAACAGAAAGAAATATTAAAACCTGAGAACAGTGTACATATTACTAAAACAAATATCTTACCTTTAAACGTAGAGTATTATACTCGCTCTGCTTTCCTGTTTTCTTCTATTTTCTTCTAATTATAACTGTAGATTAAGTGTCCTTTTGACATCGTCTTTTTGACAACGTCCTTTTTGACGTCCTTTTGAAATCGTCTTTTGACATCGTCCTTTTGACATCGTCCTTTTGACATCGTCCTATTGACATCGTCTTATTGACGCCGTATTTATTGACGTGTGGAAACAATGAGTTCCAAGAATACTAAAGTCGAAGCCACTGCAGGACCAGTCAGGCTAAATTACTCAGTGACGTCGGCTGGGGTACTGGCTAAACGAGGAACAAATACGAGCACCTCCGGCACAAAGTCGCCAGACAAAACCTTGACCAGAATAGTAGAAAAGTGCTCCCCTCGAAAGGAGGTCCCTACTGTTCACCCGACTACAACACCAACTGGGTCCTCTCTGGCTAGCCTCCCAGCAAAAGCCAACAAGCTGTACCAAGACGCCAAACTCCAACTAGAGCAATCGGGGAATTTAAGGACCTCAATAAAGGAAACGGTAATTAATAACTTGGCCAGTCTATATGATATTATCCTGCGCTTGAGTGAATCAAGACAAACCCTACTGGTGAATCTTGAGAAGACCAAAGCTGACTATGCAGCGGCCCAGTTGACGATGGTCAAAGAAACAACCAAGGCGCAGGAAAACACCCCAACGGACGCACACTGCCCCCCTCCATCTGCTGCGCTGGTGGAACAACTCATAGAGAACTTGAAGGAGCACAGCATGGCAGTGGCTGAGTGTAATAGACACACCATAAATCTCACAGACCAACTGAAGCAGGCTCCCCCGACCCCAGCAGTCCGGCAAGTACCTACGTACGCGCAGGTTGCGTCGGCTGCGGGAAAAAGGGAACTTGCTTCAATCATGAGACCCCTTCACTCGGTGGTTGTATCGTCGAGCGACGAGAAGGATACAAGCGGGGAAGTGATCGATAAGATAAGAGTTGCAGTGGATGCGAGAAATAAAGGTATAAGAGTAGAGCGAGTGCGAAAAGCAAGAGATCAGAAGGTTATAGTCGGCTGTGAAACTAAAGAAGAGCTTCAGAAAGTCACCGATAGCATTAGACAATCAGGACGCCACCTGTGTGTAGAGAACGTGAGCAACAAAGACCCACTAGTTATCATCAGGGACGTGTTGTCATACAACACCGATGATGACATAGTGCTGGCCATAAAAAATCAAAATGGTCACCTATTAGGCGACATTGCCTCAGAAGATCAGAGGATAGTCGTCAAGTACAGGAGGAAGACCCGGAATGTGCACACGTGCCACGTCGTCATGCAGGTGTCACCGAGAGTCTGGATGCAGTTAACAACGGCGGGGCGACTACACATCGACCTGCAACGAGTGAGAGTCGAGGACCAATCGCCACTTGTACAATGTACAAGATGTCTCGGCTACGGTCACGGACGGAGATTCTGTACGGAGAGTTTGGATGCTTGCAGCCACTGCGGTGGTCCTCATCTCCGTGCAGAGTGTCCAGACTGGCTGGCAAACATCGCGCCAAACTGCCGAAACTGCAACCAAGCTAAGCTCGATAAGACAAACCACAACGCCTTCGACAAAGAATGCCCAATTAAAAAGCGATGGGAAGCACTTGCTCGATCAACAGTAGCCTACTGCTAAGGTGGACACGGACGGAACTACGACACCCGCATCAAACCCATCGGACAGTCTCCGGACGTATAGAGTCATACAAGCCAACCTCCAAAGGAAGAAACTTGCCACGCACGAGCTTCTTATAGAGGCAGATAAGAGTAAAACCAGCTTCGCATTGGTACAAGAGCCCTACATTGGAGCCCAAGGCGAGTTAAAAAGTCATACCGGGACTAGAGTCGTACAGTGCACCCACAACCGGACAAAGCCTATAAAGGCGGCAATAGTCGTATTCGACAACAGCGTGGGGATCATCGAGTGCCCCACACTGACAACCGAAAACATAGCGGTAGCTATATTAAAAACTAGTGACTGGACAGTGGGTGTACTGTCGATATATCTGGAAGACCATCTCCCTATAGAGCCGTACCTAGAGCACATTAAACACACTGTGGAGAAAATAAAGGCAGCTCAGGTAATCATCGGAGGGGATGCAAACGCATGGAGTTTCTGGTGGGGAAGTGTGTCAGAAAATCACAGAGGAGAGGCACTCTCGGGCATGCTGGAGGAGATGAATCTGCAGATCCTAAACACGGGGAAGGAACCCACTTTCGATACAATCAGAGGAGGTAAAAGGTACAAAAGTCACGTGGACATTACAGCTTGCACCACTGGATTACTTGGGTCAATAAACGACTGGAAAGTAAATAAGGAACTGACTAGCTCAGATCACAACGCCATACAGTTTAACCTAAAATTGAAAAAGCCAACATTAGATAGAGACATATTAAAAACTAGAATATACAACACAAAAAAAGCCAATTGGACAGAATTTAGAGCAGAATTAGAAACAAAATTAGAAGAGTACAACATAAATAGTGAAGAAATTGAAAAAATAAATACAGTAGAAGCATTGGAAGAAATAATTAATACATATATACACATAATCCAAAAAGTTAGTGACGATAATATACCTAGAATTAAGACTAAAAATAAAATAAACGTACCATGGTGGAACAGTGAGCTAGACAGGCTAAAGAAGAACATGACCACAAAGAAAAGACGAATACAGTACGCAGCCCCAAGGCGTCGACAGTGGGTGGTAGACCAGTACATTGAAGCCAAGAAGGTCTATGAAGAACAGGCAGCCACGGCTGCAACTACCAGCTGGAAGACCTTTTGTACCAAACAGGACCGCGAGAGCATGTGGGACGGGATCTACAGAGTCATCTCCAAAAGCAGCAAAAGACACGAAGACCAGCCACTTCTTAGAGACGGTAGAGTAGTCGATGCCGAAGAATCTACCAAACTGCTGGCTGAGACTTTCTTCCCAGATGACCATCCGGAAAGTGACAATGCCGAACACCAGCGCATTAGAGAAGAAGCAGAAAGAGTAGGTAAACTTACCTCCAAAAAACAACTGGATCCTCCTTTTACCAGGGCAGAACTCAGGCATACCACCAGAAGCTTTAACCCACGCAAAGCACCGGGACCAGATGGCCTCACGGCGGATATATGCGCCGAAGCTATAACTGTGAGTGAGGACATCTTCCTGGACATTGCAAACAAATGCTTGGAGCTGGCGCACTTTCCAAAGGCCTGGAAGGTAGCAGCGGTGGTGGTATTGAGGAAACCAGGGAAAGATAATTACCTTTTACCTAAATCGTATAGGCCTATCGGACTGCTCTCTGTTATGGGAAAGATAGTTGAGAAAATGCTGGTGAAAAGGATTCGATGGCACACTCAACCGAAGGCAAACCCCAGTCAGTACGGCTTTGTACCCCAGAGAAGTACGGAGGATGCGCTGTATGACTTAATGACGCACATACTGGAGAACTTGCAGCAGAAACAGATTAATGTCTTGGTATCCTTGGACATCGAAGGGGCGTTTGATAGCGCGTGGTGGCCGGCAATTAGGTGTCGGTTAGCCGAAAAAGACTGCCCCTACAATTTACGCAAGCTTGTGAATAGCTATTTGTCCGATAGGAGGGTAGTAGTTAAATATGCGGGAGTCGAATATACTAAATCGACGACCAAAGGCTGCGTCCAAGGCTCGATAGCCGGACCAACCTTTTGGAATATGCTCTTGGACCCATTATTGGATGGTTTGGGGGAAAGGGGAGTGTACTGTCAGGCTTTCGCGGATGACGTCGTTCTAGTGTTCTCCGGGAGTTCGGTCGAAGACATACAGGAGCAAACCAACAACACCCTGTCCTACGTGCACCAATGGGGGGTCCAAAACAAGCTTAAATTTGCGCCACATAAAACGAAAGCGATGGTCATAACCAAGAAGCTGAAATACGATGCCCCGCGTGTGCATATGGGAGGGACGAACATCGAACTGGTCGAGGAAATAAAACTGTTAGGACTCACGATAGACCGCAAACTCACGTTCCAGAAACATGTGGCTCTTGTGTGCCGGAAAGCCGCAAATGTTTACAAACAGTTAGCCAGAACGGCAAAAATCAGCTGGGGGCTGAACCCGGAGATCATTAGAACGATTTATGTAGCAGTTATAGAGCCAATCATTTTATACGCATCGAGCGCATGGGCACCGGCGGCGGACAAGATATCGATACAGAAACAGCTGAACTCTATCCAGCGTGGATTTGCACAAAAGCTGTGCAAATCCTACAGAACAGTATCCCTAAACGCGGCGTTAATCCTGGCGAGGCTGCTTCCTCTAGACATGCGGATCCAAGAAGCAGCGCGACTTTACGAGGCGAAGCGCGGCAAACCCCAGGATATTCTAGGCGATAGGGAACTGGAGCATAGAGTCTGCTTCCTTAAGGCACGGCACCCGGCGAGGCAGGTAGAGACAGAGTTCGAATGTCTTGAGGACGTTCTGCCGGACACAGTGTTGAAGTACGGCATCACAGGAACGCACATATACACAGACGGCAGCAAAATTAAAGGTAAGGTCGGGGCTGCGTTATCTTGTTGGGATAACGGAGCCGAGACCATGAACTTGAAATTTAAGCTGGAACCCTTCTGCAGTGTGTTTCAGGCCGAACTCTACGCACTCTACCGTGCCACTCTGGTGGTGATCCAAAGGGAGGAGCTGAGTAGCAATATCCTCAGTGATTCAAGGTCGGCCCTGGAGTTGATCAAAGATCGGGATTCCTTTCATCCCCTCGTGTTCGCGATCCAAAACAACCTAACCAAAATCAAAGAGCAAGGCAAAAACATCCGCCTCTTCTGGATTAGGGCTCACGTGGGGGTGACTGGAAACGAGCGAGCTGATGAGCTCGCGAAGGAAGCAGCGCTACACAAAAAATCGGCGGCTGACTACGACAAGAGCCCAATCTCTTTTCTAAAGCGCCATTTCAGAATGGAGACGCTGATGAAATGGAAACAGAGATACAGTGACGGCGAAACAGCCTCGACAACAAAGCTATTCTTCCCAGACGCAGAACTCGCCTACAGTACGCTCTCCAAAATAAAACTGACGCCCATAGTTGTACAAGTGTTCACAGGCCATGGTGGATTTTCGGGCTACTTGCATAGATTTAAATGTAAAGACAATCCAGCTTGCATTTGCGATCCTGTAAATGAGGAAACAGTAGAGCACTTAATCTTAGAGTGTCCGAAATACGAAGCCAAAAGAACACTACTAGAAATAGAAATAGACACTAAAATAAATAAACAAACTATTCCAAGAATAATAGAAGATAAACAGTGTAGAGCAAAATTTCTAA
>NW_026063293.1:60000-70000 GCF_024362695.1 Pectinophora gossypiella
ACCTAACCTAACCTAACCTAACCTAACCTAACCTAACCTAACCTAACCTAACCTAACCTAACCTAACCTAACCTAACCTAACCTAACCTAACCTAACCTAACCTAACCTAACCTAACCTAACCTAACCTAACCTAACCTAACCTAACCTAACCTAACCTAACCTAACCTAACCTAACCTAACCTAACCTAACCTAACCTAACCTAACCTAACCTAACCTAACCTAACCTAACCTAACCTAACCTAACCTAACCTAACCTAACCTAACCTAACCTAACCTAACCTAACCTAACCTAACCTAACCTAACCTAACCTAACCTAACCTAACCTAACCTAACCTAACCTAACCTAACCTAACCTAACCTAACCTAACCTAACCTAACCTAACCTAACCTAACCTAACCTAACCTAACCTAACCTAACCTAACCTAACCTAACCTAACCTAACCTAACCTAACCTAACCTAACCTAACCTAACCTAACCTAACCTAACCTAACCTAACCTAACCTAACCTAACCTAACCTAACCTAACCTAACCTAACCTAACCTAACCTAACCTAACCTAACCTAACCTAACCTAACCTAACCTAACCTAACCTAACCTAACCTAACCTAACCTAACCTAACCTAACCTAACCTAACCTAACCTAACCTAACCTAACCTAACCTAACCTAACCTAACCTAACCTAACCTAACCTAACCTAACCTAACCTAACCTAACCTAACCTAACCTAACCTAACCTAACCTAACCTAACCTAACCTAACCTAACCTAACCTAACCTAACCTAACCTAACCTAACCTAACCTAACCTAACCTAACCTAACCTAACCTAACCTAACCTAACCTAACCTAACCTAACCTAACCTAACCTAACCTAACCTAACCTAACCTAACCTAACCTAACCTAACCTAACCTAACCTAACCTAACCTAACCTAACCTAACCTAACCTAACCTAACCTAACCTAACCTAACCTAACCTAACCTAACCTAACCTAACCTAACCTAACCTAACCTAACCTAACCTAACCTAACCTAACCTAACCTAACCTAACCTAACCTAACCTAACCTAACCTAACCTAACCTAACCTAACCTAACCTAACCTAACCTAACCTAACCTAACCTAACCTAACCTAACCTAACCTAACCTAACCTAACCTAACCTAACCTAACCTAACCTAACCTAACCTAACCTAACCTAACCTAACCTAACCTAACCTAACCTAACCTAACCTAACCTAACCTAACCTAACCTAACCTAACCTAACCTAACCTAACCTAACCTAACCTAACCTAACCTAACCTAACCTAACCTAACCTAACCTAACCTAACCTAACCTAACCTAACCTAACCTAACCTAACCTAACCTAACCTAACCTAACCTAACCTAACCTAACCTAACCTAACCTAACCTAACCTAACCTAACCTAACCTAACCTAACCTAACCTAACCTAACCTAACCTAACCTAACCTAACCTAACCTAACCTAACCTAACCTAACCTAACCTAACCTAACCTAACCTAACCTAACCTAACCTAACCTAACCTAACCTAACCTAACCTAACCTAACCTAACCTAACCTAACCTAACCTAACCTAACCTAACCTAACCTAACCTAACCTAACCTAACCTAACCTAACCTAACCTAACCTAACCTAACCTAACCTAACCTAACCTAACCTAACCTAACCTAACCTAACCTAACCTAACCTAACCTAACCTAACCTAACCTAACCTAACCTAACCTAACCTAACCTAACCTAACCTAACCTAACCTAACCTAACCTAACCTAACCTAACCTAACCTAACCTAACCTAACCTAACCTAACCTAACCTAACCTAACCTAACCTAACCTAACCTAACCTAACCTAACCTAACCTAACCTAACCTAACCTAACCTAACCTAACCTAACCTAACCTAACCTAACCTAACCTAACCTAACCTAACCTAACCTAACCTAACCTAACCTAACCTAACCTAACCTAACCTAACCTAACCTAACCTAACCTAACCTAACCTAACCTAACCTAACCTAACCTAACCTAACCTAACCTAACCTAACCTAACCTAACCTAACCTAACCTAACCTAACCTAACCTAACCTAACCTAACCTAACCTAACCTAACCTAACCTAACCTAACCTAACCTAACCTAACCTAACCTAACCTAACCTAACCTAACCTAACCTAACCTAACCTAACCTAACCTAACCTAACCTAACCTAACCTAACCTAACCTAACCTAACCTAACCTAACCTAACCTAACCTAACCTAACCTAACCTAACCTAACCTAACCTAACCTAACCTAACCTAACCTAACCTAACCTAACCTAACCTAACCTAACCTAACCTAACCTAACCTAACCTAACCTAACCTAACCTAACCTAACCTAACCTAACCTAACCTAACCTAACCTAACCTAACCTAACCTAACCTAACCTAACCTAACCTAACCTAACCTAACCTAACCTAACCTAACCTAACCTAACCTAACCTAACCTAACCTAACCTAACCTAACCTAACCTAACCTAACCTAACCTAACCTAACCTAACCTAACCTAACCTAACCTAACCTAACCTAACCTAACCTAACCTAACCTAACCTAACCTAACCTAACCTAACCTAACCTAACCTAACCTAACCTAACCTAACCTAACCTAACCTAACCTAACCTAACCTAACCTAACCTAACCTAACCTAACCTAACCTAACCTAACCTAACCTAACCTAACCTAACCTAACCTAACCTAACCTAACCTAACCTAACCTAACCTAACCTAACCTAACCTAACCTAACCTAACCTAACCTAACCTAACCTAACCTAACCTAACCTAACCTAACCTAACCTAACCTAACCTAACCTAACCTAACCTAACCTAACCTAACCTAACCTAACCTAACCTAACCTAACCTAACCTAACCTAACCTAACCTAACCTAACCTAACCTAACCTAACCTAACCTAACCTAACCTAACCTAACCTAACCTAACCTAACCTAACCTAACCTAACCTAACCTAACCCAGTCTCATTCCGACCTTTGACGAGAGCACCACGCTTTTTCTAGCGCTCCACATTTAAAAATCGCTTAAAAATAGTAAAAGTTGTGCGATTTTAGTGAATGAAGTGTCAGTGTGTGCGTAAAAGCGAGTTCTGTTGAGTGATCAGTGCCAAAATAACCGGATTACAGTTTTCAACCCCCTTATAAAGGGAGGAAAGGATTTTAAGGTTAGATCTCATCCTTACTACCTGGTTTTGTGGCAATAACTCCGGAGCCGCTTGCGTCCCCCTGACACGCGACACGACAATAGTTGCGTCTCGTCGAGCCCGATTTTTCGACACCTCATCCCGACATCTCCCGTTTATCCTGAGGGAGCTGCAGCAGCAAAACTGAAACCGCGTGGCCACGTGTCACGTGATCCAGTGGCGACAGCGAGCTGGCACAAACCCCGGAAGAAGCGGCGCGGAGCATCAAAAATTCGTGCAAAGGTTTCAGAATTTTTCAGCTGAATTCAGCGGACTTATTAATAATTCAATCTTAAACTTTTGACAGCTGTGGCTCCTAAATTACTGCATAAATTAAATTTTTTTTATTTGACTGTTGCTTGCGCGCTAATTTACTTAGCGTGTGTATTTATTTTCATAATTTTTGACCCAGTACTTTCGGAGCCGCAGCATGAAAACTGAATTTTCAGTTTTTTCAAAATAAGTCGCTTGTTTTTCACTACTTATAAATGAGTGTTAGATATTAAGTTTCCTTAGGTTAATACGAATATTTTGACACCTCACACTTGTCTCCCGGGTGCATATTCTCGAAGATACAGCGTTTTCAGGAAATTTTGCTGTACCTCCTGAAACACTTGAAATAGCCCAAATTTTTGAATTCCCATAGCTTCAAATAATAGTTTCGATAACCCCTAATCCAAATTTCAGCCCTCTAGGCCTTAAACTCGCGAAACTTCGCGAAATTTTTCTTTTTGGCGGCCATCTTGAAATTTTAAATTGGCTGTATCTCCGGGGATATTCAACTCAGAGGTGCGGGATTTTCTCTGGACTGTGTGGCGGGATCTCCTCTACACGATTGGTGACTTTCAGGCAAATCGGACGCCTGAAAATTTTTTCAGCTGAAACCACTTTCAGGAGGCGGAGAACATCAAGCCAAACCCAGCACCCGAAACCCCGTGCTTCTAGGAGCAATAGAAGCTGAGCAATTCGCCCCCAAAGTCTGACTTTGACAGCTGAACCAGCTGTCAAACCGACTTTGACGCTTCATAGCTCGGAAAGTACGGGGCCTAGGAGACTGGGGTTTTCTTCCCTAGGCTTAGGAGCATCACTCCTACTCGCCCACCGATTTTCAGGACGATCGGCGTCCTGAAAATTTTTGGCCCTGAAAGTGGTTTCAGCAAAAAGTTCAGGTCGCGCTGATACAGAGCAGCCCAAACTCCAGCTCTGTAACTCTGATAGTTGCGGAGCTAGACGCTGCCAAACATCGAGTTTGACAGCTGTCAGAAAAGTTTGGGCCGCTCTGGCTCGGCTCCATTCCGCCCGATTTTGCTGGGATTTCTTCTGCCATCGGTCCCCTGGCCTGAACTATTGACCTGGGCTGTTTTCAGGCGAATCGGTCGCCTGAAAAATTTCAGGCCTGAAAACTACTCCGGCGTGTGGAGGAGGTCCGGCCGATTCTGGTAAACCCAAACTTGGGCCTAGTAGCTCCAATAGTTTCGGAGCTAGACTCTGTTAAACAACGGGTTTGACAGATGTCAAAAATTTTTGGACTGCTGTAGCTCGACCCCATTCTGCCCGATTTTGCTGGGGTTTCTTTAGCCAACATTCCCCTGGCCTTGACTGTCGATTCAGACGGTTTTCAGGCAGATCGATTGCCTGAAACTTTTCAGGCCTGAAAACCGCTCCATCGTGTAGGGGGGGTCGCGCTGAGGCAAATAAGCTAAAGCACTAGTGGTCTCCGAGCAATAGCGGCGGAGTTACGGAGCTTCAAGTGTCGGATTTGACATAAGCGCCGCCATTTTGGGAAATTTTAAACCAGTGTAACTCCGGAAATATCAGTCCAATTTGAATGCGGTTTTTTCCGGATGGTGGGGCTTGAGAATATCTGTCTCTCGACTTACAAATCAGGTCTCTACATAGAGCGCAAGTAGAATTTCGGCTCTACCTCGTTAAAACGCCCTAAGCTAACCCGGTTTTTTCGTACTTTCGGCCAATTCTAGAACGCTAGAGGAGGCCCCAGGGACCGGAAGCAGCCGGACTCTACGTAGAGACCCAAAAAATTAAATTTTTACTTTTATTGTTTTTATTTATTGTACCCCATTTTATTGCCTTTACACTGTATTTTATTCTTGTATTTTCTTCTTTGTTGTTCATACCTGTACCTTGACTGCTCTACGGTTGGTATCAGCACCTGAAAGCTATAAAACGGATTAGTTGGCAACGCTACATACACTTATCTTCACACACACACACACACACACACACACACACACACGCACACACACACACGCACGCACACACACACACACACACACACACACACACACACACACACACATATACACTTACTTACCTACTCTACATACTTACCGTAACCTGAGGATCGGCGTCGACGCCATCTCCAACTGACCACACCGAAACGGCAGAGCTGGCACATTGACTCGTTGCTGCGCGACGAAAACCTGAAAGAAAATATTAGGATTAGACAACTTATACAAAATAAGACTATTATTTACATTTTTACACTTTTATTTATACTATTTACAATTTATTAAATCAAATAATTTAACTATCTCTACTTTTGGAGATAATCTATACATTTGACCAACTGACGTGTACCCCTGCGAGCGAAAATGAGCTTCGGGTTTAGGACGCCCGCCAAACGGGACATGACAAAGCCTGAATCTCCCAAGGCTCCCGAAAAACTGAGAGCAAGCCCAAGTGCACAATCCAGCGTCAGGCTCAGTATAGACGCCTGGGAGGCAGGCGAAGTGGTAAATTTGACCCAGGTGACCCCTCCACAACGGAAGCCGGTGGAAACGGCCGCCCCTCCAAAATCTACCCAGCGGAAGAGAGCTCCTTCAAAGGACACGCGAGCAATTAAACTGGTAGACTCTCCAACGTTGCCATCAACACCAGTCACCCGAGCAGCTAAGGCCCGAACCTGGGTGGTAAAAGGAAAGACATATCTTAGCGAATCGAGGAACATAAAGACCGAAATTAAAAACGGTCTTATCGCCGCACTTGATAACTTGTACAAGTGCTACAAAGAAGCTGAGGCAGACAAGGCGGCGACTTGGGGCAAGGTAGAGTCCGCAAAAGAAAAAGAACCAGTTAGGGAGGAAAGTGGGAAGAAATCCGAACCGATAGTGACCACGGAAATGTGCAAAGGAACAGAGGAAAGGTTACTGGGGAAAATAGAAGAGCAAATGGCGCTAATCTTAGAGAACGGTAGGAAGCTGGACGAACTCAAAGAAACCGTAAAGAGGGAGAATGAAGCCGTCGAACGAACCTCTTACGCAAGCGTAGTCGCAGGCCTACCAAAGAAACAATCCCCGGAGCGGACCGCACTACACTCCGTTATAATAACCTCAGCAGACCAGGAGGAAACAGGAGAACAGGTAATGGATAGGGTGCGGAAAGCGATCAACGCAAAGGAAGGAGGGATCGAAATAGATAGAGTCCGCAAGGCCAAAGATAGGAAAATTATTCTGGGATGTAGGACGAAGGAAGAAAGGAAGAAGGTAAAGGACAGGATAACGAGTGCAGGACAACACCTCCACGTCGAGGAAGTGAGGAACAAAGATCCGATGATGATCTTCAGGGGCGTCCTCCGCGTCCACTCGGATGAGGAGGTGCTGAGGGCGCTGCGAAATCAAAATCGCGATGTTTTTCACGGCCTTGACGGAGAGGAGGATCGGATAGCTGTAAAATACAGACGAAATGCCAGAAACCCAAACACGAACAACATTATTATTACCACCTCCCCCACGATCTGGAACCGGGTGCTAGACAAGGGCAGGGTCCGCATCGACTTGCAGACAATACACGTGGAAGACCAATCCCCGCTAGTGCAATGTACGCGCTGCCTGGGATACGGGCACGGAAGACGCTTCTGTAAAGAGGCAGCGGACCTCTGCAGTCATTGTGCGGAACCACACCTCAGAAAGGACTGTCCCCAGCGTGTGATTGGAGCAGCCCCGGAATGCCGAAACTGCATAAAAGCCGAGCTAGACAGCACGGCACACAATGCCTTTAGCAAGGAATGCCCTGTAAGAATGAAGTGGGACAGACTGGCACGAGCCTCGGTGGCGTATTGCTGAAGTGGACACTAGCCAGATCATGCCGTATAAGATGCTCCAGGCGAACCTCCAGAGAAAGAAGCTGGCGACCCAGGAGCTGATGATTGAGGCCGGAAAGCGCAAAGCAGCCGCAGCGCTAATCCAGGAACCCTACGTGGGTGGAGCAACGAAAATGAGCGGGTTTAGAGGCGTTAGAGTTTTCCAGTGCACTAGACCAGGAAGCGGGACTGTTAAGGCGGCGATAGCCATCTTTGATCCGAACCTAAACGTGGTACAGTACCCAGAACTCACCACAGAAAACATCGTTGTGGTGGGGATCCAAACCAGAGCCTGGAAACTCACGCTAGTCTCGTTCTACTTCGAGCCAGACCAGCCACTAGGGCCCTACCTGGATGTCCTCAAAAAGGTTGAAAACAAGACGGGACCTAACAAGCTCATAGTGGGAGGAGACGCCAACGCCTGGAGTATCTGGTGGGGGAGTAGCACCACCAACGAGAGAGGCGAGGAGGTGCTTGGAGCTCTCGACCAGCTTGGACTGCAGATACTTAACACAGGGGAAACTCCAACCTTCGACGTTATCAGAGGGGAAAGACGCTACACCAGCTGCGTCGATATAACGGCCTGCACATCGGATATGCTGGCAGCCATTGAAGACTGGAGAGTGGTTGAGGACCTGACGGGGTCGGACCATAACGGCTTGGAGTTTCGCATAAAACTACAAAAATCTAGAGGCGTGTGTGTCAGCAGAACAACTCGAAAATTTAACACAAAAAAGGCTGACTGGGGTCAGTTTCGTGTGAAACTGGCCCAAATCATGCTACGAGAAAACATTACAATAGAAGCAATAGACCAAATAAACGACACAAATAACATCAACAACATAGTGGAAAAAACAACCAACATAGCGATAGAAGCAAGCACACACGCTATACCTAAAAAGAAAAATGTAGAAAAACTTACCTTGCCGTGGTGGTCCGAAGAACTCGCGAAGTTGAAGAAGGAAGTCGCCACGAAGAAGAGAAGGATCCGTTGTGCAGCGTCAATCAGGAAACCGAAGGTTGTCGAAGAGTACCTGAAACAAAAAGAGAAGTATGAGTTAGAAGTAGTCAAAGCGCAGGTTGAGAGCTGGAAGGGTTTCTGCGGAAAACAGGACAGGGAAGGGATGTGGGAGGGCATCTACAGGGTGATTAGTAGAACGACAAAGAGGGAAGAAGACGTGCCGATGGTCAGAGACGGGGAAGTGCTGGATGCCGAAGGCTCAGCGAAATACTTGGCGGAGACTTTCTACCCCCGAGACAGTGTGGAAGAGGATAATGACGAGCATAGGAGAACAAGGGATAGGGCAAAATCGTCGAATGAGGGAGAGCAAGATGAGCCTTGTGACCCCCCATTCACTATGGACGAGTTGAAAAGAGCTACAAAATCCTTCAACCCCAAAAAAGCTCCGGGCTCTGATGGTTTAACGGCAGACATATGGGACCACCTAATTGATAATAATCCAGAGACGATCTTGCATTTAATGAATAAATGCCTGGCGCATCAATACTTCCCGAAATCATGGAAGGAGGCGACGGTCGTTGTGCTCCGTAAGCCCGGGAAAGAAAGGTATGATTCCCCCAAATCCTACAGGCCGATTGGGCTATTGCCTGTATTGGGGAAAATCTATGAGAAGATGATCGTGGCCCGACTCAAGTTCCACTTACTACCGCGGATGAGTACTCGTCAGTACGGCTTTATGCCCCAGAAGAGCACTGAGGACTCCCTCTATACGCTTATAAAGCACATACGATCCAAGCTCGAGGAGAAGAAAATCATAACCCTCGTGTCTTTGGACATAGAGGGAGCCTTCGACAGCGCATGGTGGCCGAAGATCAAAGTACGACTGGCTGAGGAAAAGTGCCCGGTAAACTTGAGGAAGGTCGTTGAAAGCTATCTGAGTGAAAGAACAGTGAGTGTAAGGTACGGGGGAGCGGAGCACAAAACCATAACCGAAAAGGGATGCGTCCAGGGATCGATAGGTGGTCCCATACTTTGGAATCTGTTGTTGGACCCCCTGTTAAAGGGACTAGAGGAACGCGGTTATTTATGCCAGGCTTTCGCGGATGACGTGGTCTTAATATTTGACGGTCACACTTCCCAAGAAATACAAGGACAAGCCAATGCCGCTCTCGACTATGTTCGGGTGTGGGGAGTTATGAATAAGCTCAAGTTCGCACCGCACAAGACCAGCGCAATGCTGGTAACGCGGAAGCTTAAGCATGACACTCCGCACCTGACCATGGGAGGGATCGACATTGGAATGTCCAAACAGATGAAATTATTAGGCCTTACCATCGATGAAAATTTAACCTTCAACACACACGTTGCCAACGTCTGTTCTAAAGCTGTAGGAATTTACAAGCAGTTGTCTAGGGCCGCAAGGGTGAGTTGGGGTCTCCATCCGGAAGTGATACGCAGCATATACACCGCGGTGGTAGAGCCTATCGTCTTGTACGCCGCAAGCGCATGGGCGCCGGCGTCCAACAAACTGGGAGTGAGGTCTAAGCTGAACAGCGTTCAGCGAAGCTTCGCCCAGAAGATGTGTCGAGCATATCGCACGGTATCCCTGAACTCGGCACTGGTGCTGGCTGGGATACTCCCCTTGGACTTGCGTATACAGGAGGTTGCCTCGCTCTATG
>NW_026063293.1:75000-85623 GCF_024362695.1 Pectinophora gossypiella
TAACCTAACCTAACCTAACCTAACCTAACCTAACCTAACCTAACCTAACCTAACCTAACCTAACCTAACCTAACCTAACCTAACCTAACCTAACCTAACCTAACCTAACCTAACCTAACCTAACCTAACCTAACCTAACCTAACCTAACCTAACCTAACCTAACCTAACCTAACCTAACCTAACCTAACCTAACCTAACCTAACCTAACCTAACCTAACCTAACCTAACCTAACCTAACCTAACCTAACCTAACCTAACCTAACCTAACCTAACCTAACCTAACCTAACCTAACCTAACCTAACCTAACCTAACCTAACCTAACCTAACCTAACCTAACCTAACCTAACCTAACCTAACCTAACCTAACCTAACCTAACCTAACCTAACCTAACCTAACCTAACCTAACCTAACCTAACCTAACCTAACCTAACCTAACCTAACCTAACCTAACCTAACCTAACCTAACCTAACCTAACCTAACCTAACCTAACCTAACCTAACCTAACCTAACCTAACCTAACCTAACCTAACCTAACCTAACCTAACCTAACCTAACCTAACCTAACCTAACCTAACCTAACCTAACCTAACCTAACCTAACCTAACCTAACCTAACCTAACCTAACCTAACCTAACCTAACCTAACCTAACCTAACCTAACCTAACCTAACCTAACCTAACCTAACCTAACCTAACCTAACCTAACCTAACCTAACCTAACCTAACCTAACCTAACCTAACCTAACCTAACCTAACCTAACCTAACCTAACCTAACCTAACCTAACCTAACCTAACCTAACCTAACCTAACCTAACCTAACCTAACCTAACCTAACCTAACCTAACCTAACCTAACCTAACCTAACCTAACCTAACCTAACCTAACCTAACCTAACCTAACCTAACCTAACCTAACCTAACCTAACCTAACCTAACCTAACCTAACCTAACCTAACCTAACCTAACCTAACCTAACCTAACCTAACCTAACCTAACCTAACCTAACCTAACCTAACCTAACCTAACCTAACCTAACCTAACCTAACCTAACCTAACCTAACCTAACCTAACCTAACCTAACCTAACCTAACCTAACCTAACCTAACCTAACCTAACCTAACCTAACCTAACCTAACCTAACCTAACCTAACCTAACCTAACCTAACCTAACCTAACCTAACCTAACCTAACCTAACCTAACCTAACCTAACCTAACCTAACCTAACCTAACCTAACCTAACCTAACCTAACCTAACCTAACCTAACCTAACCTAACCTAACCTAACCTAACCTAACCTAACCTAACCTAACCTAACCTAACCTAACCTAACCTAACCTAACCTAACCTAACCTAACCTAACCTAACCTAACCTAACCTAACCTAACCTAACCTAACCTAACCTAACCTAACCTAACCTAACCTAACCTAACCTAACCTAACCTAACCTAACCTAACCTAACCTAACCTAACCTAACCTAACCTAACCTAACCTAACCTAACCTAACCTAACCTAACCTAACCTAACCTAACCTAACCTAACCTAACCTAACCTAACCTAACCTAACCTAACCTAACCTAACCTAACCTAACCTAACCTAACCTAACCTAACCTAACCTAACCTAACCTAACCTAACCTAACCTAACCTAACCTAACCTAACCTAACCTAACCTAACCTAACCTAACCTAACCTAACCTAACCTAACCTAACCTAACCTAACCTAACCTAACCTAACCTAACCTAACCTAACCTAACCTAACCTAACCTAACCTAACCTAACCTAACCTAACCTAACCTAACCTAACCTAACCTAACCTAACCTAACCTAACCTAACCTAACCTAACCTAACCTAACCTAACCTAACCTAACCTAACCTAACCTAACCTAACCTAACCTAACCTAACCTAACCTAACCTAACCTAACCTAACCTAACCTAACCTAACCTAACCTAACCTAACCTAACCTAACCTAACCTAACCTAACCTAACCTAACCTAACCTAACCTAACCTAACCTAACCTAACCTAACCTAACCTAACCTAACCTAACCTAACCTAACCTAACCTAACCTAACCTAACCTAACCTAACCTAACCTAACCTAACCTAACCTAACCTAACCTAACCTAACCTAACCTAACCTAACCTAACCTAACCTAACCTAACCTAACCTAACCTAACCTAACCTAACCTAACCTAACCTAACCTAACCTAACCTAACCTAACCTAACCTAACCTAACCTAACCTAACCTAACCTAACCTAACCTAACCTAACCTAACCTAACCTAACCTAACCTAACCTAACCTAACCTAACCTAACCTAACCTAACCTAACCTAACCTAACCTAACCTAACCTAACCTAACCTAACCTAACCTAACCTAACCTAACCTAACCTAACCTAACCTAACCTAACCTAACCTAACCTAACCTAACCTAACCTAACCTAACCTAACCTAACCTAACCTAACCTAACCTAACCTAACCTAACCTAACCTAACCTAACCTAACCTAACCTAACCTAACCTAACCTAACCTAACCTAACCTAACCTAACCTAACCTAACCTAACCTAACCTAACCTAACCTAACCTAACCTAACCTAACCTAACCTAACCTAACCTAACCTAACCTAACCTAACCTAACCTAACCTAACCTAACCTAACCTAACCTAACCTAACCTAACCTAACCTAACCTAACCTAACCTAACCTAACCTAACCTAACCTAACCTAACCTAACCTAACCTAACCTAACCTAACCTAACCTAACCTAACCTAACCTAACCTAACCTAACCTAACCTAACCTAACCTAACCTAACCTAACCTAACCTAACCTAACCTAACCTAACCTAACCTAACCTAACCTAACCTAACCTAACCTAACCTAACCTAACCTAACCTAACCTAACCTAACCTAACCTAACCTAACCTAACCTAACCTAACCTAACCTAACCTAACCTAACCTAACCTAACCTAACCTAACCTAACCTAACCTAACCTAACCTAACCTAACCTAACCTAACCTAACCTAACCTAACCTAACCTAACCTAACCTAACCTAACCTAACCTAACCTAACCTAACCTAACCTAACCTAACCTAACCTAACCTAACCTAACCTAACCTAACCTAACCTAACCTAACCTAACCTAACCTAACCTAACCTAACCTAACCTAACCTAACCTAACCTAACCTAACCTAACCTAACCTAACCTAACCTAACCTAACCTAACCTAACCTAACCTAACCTAACCTAACCTAACCTAACCTAACCTAACCTAACCTAACCTAACCTAACCTAACCTAACCTAACCTAACCTAACCTAACCTAACCTAACCTAACCTAACCTAACCTAACCTAACCTAACCTAACCTAACCTAACCTAACCTAACCTAACCTAACCTAACCTAACCTAACCTAACCTAACCTAACCTAACCTAACCTAACCTAACCTAACCTAACCTAACCTAACCTAACCTAACCTAACCTAACCTAACCTAACCTAACCTAACCTAACCTAACCTAACCTAACCTAACCTAACCTAACCTAACCTAACCTAACCTAACCTAACCTAACCTAACCTAACCTAACCTAACCTAACCTAACCTAACCTAACCTAACCTAACCTAACCTAACCTAACCTAACCTAACCTAACCTAACCTAACCTAACCTAACCTAACCTAACCTAACCTAACCTAACCTAACCTAACCTAACCTAACCTAACCTAACCTAACCTAACCTAACCTAACCTAACCTAACCTAACCTAACCTAACCTAACCTAACCTAACCTAACCTAACCTAACCTAACCTAACCTAACCTAACCTAACCTAACCTAACCTAACCTAACCTAACCTAACCTAACCTAACCTAACCTAACCTAACCTAACCTAACCTAACCTAACCTAACCTAACCTAACCTAACCTAACCTAACCTAACCTAACCTAACCTAACCTAACCTAACCTAACCTAACCTAACCTAACCTAACCTAACCTAACCTAACCTAACCTAACCTAACCTAACCTAACCTAACCTAACCTAACCTAACCTAACCTAACCTAACCTAACCTAACCTAACCTAACCTAACCTAACCTAACCTAACCTAACCTAACCTAACCTAACCTAACCTAACCTAACCTAACCTAACCTAACCTAACCTAACCTAACCTAACCTAACCTAACCTAACCTAACCTAACCTAACCTAACCTAACCTAACCTAACCTAACCTAACCTAACCTAACCTAACCTAACCTAACCTAACCTAACCTAACCTAACCTAACCTAACCTAACCTAACCTAACCTAACCTAACCTAACCTAACCTAACCTAACCTAACCTAACCTAACCTAACCTAACCTAACCTAACCTAACCTAACCTAACCTAACCTAACCTAACCTAACCTAACCTAACCTAACCTAACCTAACCTAACCTAACCTAACCTAACCTAACCTAACCTAACCTAACCTAACCTAACCTAACCTAACCTAACCTAACCTAACCTAACCTAACCTAACCTAACCTAACCTAACCTAACCTAACCTAACCTAACCTAACCTAACCTAACCTAACCTAACCTAACCTAACCTAACCTAACCTAACCTAACCTAACCTAACCTAACCTAACCTAACCTAACCTAACCTAACCTAACCTAACCTAACCTAACCTAACCTAACCTAACCTAACCTAACCTAACCTAACCTAACCTAACCTAACCTAACCTAACCTAACCTAACCTAACCTAACCTAACCTAACCTAACCTAACCTAACCTAACCTAACCTAACCTAACCTAACCTAACCTAACCTAACCTAACCTAACCTAACCTAACCTAACCTAACCTAACCTAACCTAACCTAACCTAACCTAACCTAACCTAACCTAACCTAACCTAACCTAACCTAACCTAACCTAACCTAACCTAACCTAACCTAACCTAACCTAACCTAACCTAACCTAACCTAACCTAACCTAACCTAACCTAACCTAACCTAACCTAACCTAACCTAACCTAACCTAACCTAACCTAACCTAACCTAACCTAACCTAACCTAACCTAACCTAACCTAACCTAACCTAACCTAACCTAACCTAACCTAACCTAACCTAACCTAACCTAACCTAACCTAACCTAACCTAACCTAACCTAACCTAACCTAACCTAACCTAACCTAACCTAACCTAACCTAACCTAACCTAACCTAACCTAACCTAACCTAACCTAACCTAACCTAACCTAACCTAACCTAACCTAACCTAACCTAACCTAACCTAACCTAACCTAACCTAACCTAACCTAACCTAACCTAACCTAACCTAACCTAACCTAACCTAACCTAACCTAACCTAACCTAACCTAACCTAACCTAACCTAACCTAACCTAACCTAACCTAACCTAACCTAACCTAACCTAACCTAACCTAACCTAACCTAACCTAACCTAACCTAACCTAACCTAACCTAACCTAACCTAACCTAACCTAACCTAACCTAACCTAACCTAACCTAACCTAACCTAACCTAACCTAACCTAACCTAACCTAACCTAACCTAACCTAACCTAACCTAACCTAACCTAACCTAACCTAACCTAACCTAACCTAACCTAACCTAACCTAACCTAACCTAACCTAACCTAACCTAACCTAACCTAACCTAACCTAACCTAACCTAACCTAACCTAACCTAACCTAACCTAACCTAACCTAACCTAACCTAACCTAACCTAACCTAACCTAACCTAACCTAACCTAACCTAACCTAACCTAACCTAACCTAACCTAACCTAACCTAACCTAACCTAACCTAACCTAACCTAACCTAACCTAACCTAACCTAACCTAACCTAACCTAACCTAACCTAACCTAACCTAACCTAACCTAACCTTTTTTTTTTTTTTTTTTTTTTTTACGAGGAGAAATCCATCATGGATACCCAGCCGCCCGGGGAAAGCGACTGGGTTATGTGAGACTCCTACTCACTAAAACTCCTCGGTGTTCCACTTCCTTCGCCAATTGGCGGGTGTCCGGGGACGTTGGCACACACTTCCGTGCACCCGTCGGCGTTGTCCGATTCGGACACTCCCTGAATTCAGGATGGGAGGAGCTGCCCACCCTGAACCTCCGATGTTATGTGATCTGCCGGGAACACTCGGCAGACCACATCCTCCCTGAGCCCTAGATGGAATCGAGCGACGGAATTTCCCCGCTTCCGTCGCCCGAGGGCTTGGCTAACTAGGCAAGAGTTGGCGAGCGAATACCCCCCTTCTCCGCCCAGTACGCCTACGTCGGATAGGAGCCGAGAGGGGGTCGTCCTCTCGGGTCCGCTCTGCAGCCTCCTTCTGTGCCACCACGTCCTCACAGAAGGAGACCATCGCCTCCCACGCTCTCTTGCTGCCAACCATGGCGTTGACCACGGCTGGCAACGAGAGGTCGTTGCCGACTATTGCAGCAAGCGTCGCTCGCTGTTGCGCCCACGCCGGACAGACCCCCAGCGTGTGGTCAGCAGTGTCATCGCTGCAGGCGCAGTGATGGCAGACCGCTAGTGGCTCCCTGCCGGCTATGTGGCACAGATATCTGCCGAAGCTGCCATGCCCCGACAGAATCTGCACCAACCTGAAGGTGAGCGAACCATGGCGTCGGTTCACCCACTCCTTTAGGACTGGGCGAATCGCCGCCACAGTCCGCAAGCCAGCACACGGCTCATTCAACCGCTGCCTCCATCTCTGCAGCAGGTTTTGTTGAGCGAGTTTTCGCCAATGGGCCAGGTCGAATTCTGGCTCGTCCTCTTGCGCCTTCGCCTCCGCGCATCTCGCATAAACCTCCGCGAGAACCTCGGCGTCGAGGTCCCACGGAGGCGTGCCCGCAAGGACACATGCTGCCTCGTGCGAGATCGTGCGGTATCCTCGGATGACTCTGACTGCCATGACCCGCTGTGCACGATACAGCAGGGTCTTATTCGGGCTAGTCAGAGCCCCGACCCACACCGGTGCGCCGTAGAGCGCCATCGAGCGTACCACGCCAGTGTACAAACGACGGCAGGTAACACTCGGGCCTCCCAGATTCGGTAGAAGCCTCCCGAGAGCAGACGCCGCACTGACAAGTTTGGGAGCCAATTTCCGAAAGTGCTCCCGGAAATTCCACCTCGGATCAAGATAAAGTCCCAGATATTTCATCTGGGGCTTTATCTCGACCCGACAGCCACCAATCACAATGCTGGCGCCTGCAGGTGGTCCCCTCCGAGGACCGTGGAAGCATAAGGCCTCGGTTTTGTCGAGGGCCACCCTCAGGCCCAACGCCTCAATGCGCTCAACCACACGCTGTACGCCAGTAGTGGCAAGCGCCGCTGCCTCTTCATAAGTCTCCCCTCGGGCTGTTACCAGAGTATCATCTGCGTAACATACGATGTTTAGGCCCGAGGGAAGATCACCCCGTAGGGTCCAGTCAAACCCAATGTTCCACAGGAGTGGCCCTAGGACCGACCCCTGCGGAACACCGCATCTCACCGCCCTCCGATGGAGTGAACCATCTCGCCCAGCGTATAGAACCTCCCTGTTCTGCAGGTAGACCCCGATCAACCTCCGTAGATATTGAGGCAATCGATGAAATCGAATTGCCTCGAGGATGCTGCCAAATGGCAGGGTATTGAATGCGTTGGCGATGTCCAGGGACACCGCCAACAGCACACCGCCAGAGGCAACCGCTTCCTCCGAGTGAGCTTTGACGCGCAAGATCGCGTCAATCGTCGATCGGCTCACTCGGAACCCGAATTGGTTGTCCGACAAATCGGGGCCTACGTTGGACAGATGTTGGGTGATACGGGAGGCGATGATACGCTCAAAGAGCTTCCCCGTATCGTCCAGCAGAACTATAGGGCGGTAGGCAGAGGGAGATTCTGCTGGGCGCCCATCCTTCTTGAGAAGGACCAATCGTCCTTCCTTCCAACAGGTCGGGAATTGACCTGACGCCAGACATGCGTCGAGAAGCTCGGCTAGGTGAGCCCCCAACTTGTCCAGCGCCAAAGCCAAAACCCGGCCTGGGACTCCGTCTGGTCCGGGCGCGGTGTTTTTGGCCCGTAACCTTATCGCAGCTGCGCGAATCTCCAGCAACCTTAGCGGAGGAACCTCTTCAGCCTCATCTTCTTCCTGAGGGAAGTCCGCCATTGCTGGGGGAGCGTGATCGGGGCTGTCCGGGAACAGAGCCGTCACCACATCCTCCAGCAGCTGAGGCTGTAAGGTTTCCGTTATCGGGGGCGCCTGTGGGCGAAATTTGCATCTCGCCGCACGATACGGACGTCCCCACGGATCCCTATTGAGGTCCTCCAGCATTTCCTGCCTGGAAATGGTTTTGGACTTGCTGATAGCCAGTTGAAGAGATTTCTTCGACTGGCTATAGATGTTGTGGAGCAAGTCCTCCATTTCTCCGTTGCGAGCTTGAAGCCTTCGGTATCTGGTGAACTCTCGACGCGCCGCAACGCAAGCTTTGCGCAGATCAGCTATATCTTGAGTCCACCAGTATACCGCACGCCTAGGGGGCCGCCTCTTGGCTCGAGGCATTGCCGCGTCGCACAGCTGCGTCAGAGCCTCCCTAAATTTGACAGCACCCTCGTGCACCTCTGCCGGGTCTACAGGCTGCATTGTCCATGCCTGGACAATAGCAGCCTCCTCCAGCAGCTCCTCGTTGAGGCGCACGAGCGACCATCTCGGGAAGACCGATGGTCTGGCTTCCCGTTCCCGACGGGAGTTGGTGTCACCGGCTGAGGTGGAGACCTCGAACGTAAGGTAGCGGTGGTCCGATAGAGTCTCCACATCATCCAGCACCCGCCAGTTTGACACGCGCGATGCTATTGCAGGGCTAGCGAACGTTAAGTCCACTATGGACCCGCTCTGCCGTCGCACCCACGTGTCAGTTGAGCCGGTATTAAGCAGTGCGAGACCGCACATTGCCGCCCAGTCCTCAACTGCCTCACCGCGGTCGTTGGTCTCCGGGATCCCCATGCTGTGCTGTGGGCGTTAAAATCGCCGAGCACCACCACGTTGTGCTGAGTTGTCCTCCTGACAGCTATCCCCAGTTGGTCGAGGAACAGCTGGTACTCAGCAAACGGAGCATTGGGAGAATAGTAAACCCCGAAGACCAAATACTCGCCCCAAAAGGCGGAGACAAATCCTGGCTCCCTGTCCCGGACAGAAAGAGGCATGGAGCCCGGACCAGACGCCACAACAATCGCCACGGAGTTCCGCGTGTCGCCAACCCAGTTGGGCTGGGGAGACACGTAGTATGGCTCCGTGATGACCGCCACGTCACTTGACCTCTGCAGCGTGGTTTGCAAGAACAAGTCTTGCGCACCAGCGCAGTGGTTCAAGTTCCCAAGAAGGAAACTGTGACCTGCCATTAGTGACCGGTCACCATCGCCTCCTGCGGCGGCTGCCTCGGTAACCTAACCTAACCTAACCTAACCTAACCTAACCTAACCTAACCTAACCTAACCTAACCTAACCTAACCTAACCTAACCTAACCTAACCTAACCTAACCTAACCTAACCTAACCTAACCTAACCTAACCTAACCTAACCTAACCTAACCTAACCTAACCTAACCTAACCTAACCTAACCTAACCTAACCTAACCTAACCTAACCTAACCTAACCTAACCTAACCTAACCTAACCTAACCTAACCTAACCTAACCTAACCTAACCTAACCTAACCTAACCTAACCTAACCTAACCTAACCTAACCTAACCTAACCTAACCTAACCTAACCTAACCTAACCTAACCTAACCTAACCTAACCTAACCTAACCTAACCTAACCTAACCTAACCTAACCTAACCTAACCTAACCTAACCTAACCTAACCTAACCTAACCTAACCTAACCTAACCTAACCTAACCTAACCTAACCTAACCTAACCTAACCTAACCTAACCTAACCTAACCTAACCTAACCTAACCTAACCTAACCTAACCTAACCTAACCTAACCTAACCTAACCTAACCTAACCTAACCTAACCTAACCTAACCTAACCTAACCTAACCTAACCTAACCTAACCTAACCTAACCTAACCTAACCTAACCTAACCTAACCTAACCTAACCTAACCTAACCTAACCTAACCTAACCTAACCTAACCTAACCTAACCTAACCTAACCTAACCTAACCTAACCTAACCTAACCTAACCTAACCTAACCTAACCTAACCTAACCTAACCTAACCTAACCTAACCTAACCTAACCTAACCTAACCTAACCTAACCTAACCTAACCTAACCTAACCTAACCTAACCTAACCTAACCTAACCTAACCTAACCTAACCTAACCTAACCTAACCTAACCTAACCTAACCTAACCTAACCTAACCTAACCTAACCTAACCTAACCTAACCTAACCTAACCTAACCTAACCTAACCTAACCTAACCTAACCTAACCTAACCTAACCTAACCTAACCTAACCTAACCTAACCTAACCTAACCTAACCTAACCTAACCTAACCTAACCTAACCTAACCTAACCTAACCTAACCTAACCTAACCTAACCTAACCTAACCTAACCTAACCTAACCTAACCTAACCTAACCTAACCTAACCTAACCTAACCTAACCTA